>NW_013963984.1:0-522 GCF_001266775.1 Austrofundulus limnaeus | reverse complement strand
ACCACTTCCAGAATTGTTGTGAAGATGTGCTGAAGTGTCTGAAATAGTAAGAGGTTCTCAAAGAGACAGAGGATGATTTCAAGACATTTAGATTAGAATTTAAGTATGTGCCTGATACCCCCTCTTTAACAGATAAAAGACAAATATTAGTGTTTTACAGTATTCATTGTACATAAAAATACAATACCTGCTTACTTTGCATTGTTTTTTTCTGTGATAAGAGCGTAAACACAGCCATCGTGGCATTAAAAGAGGTTAATCAGATATAATTTGATCATGTTTTATGTAAAAGCATCTGAGGGTTTCTGACTGCAGCGTGTCACGTTTTCTTCCTCATCATCCACGGAGGCTGCAGACGTTTTAGGTTATTTCTCCCTCAGCGTGGTTGCCATAGATGCCAGAACTGTGTTTGTTTCTCTTTGGTCTCCTGTTCAGTCTCCACTGCTTCTATTTTGGTCTCTCTCTCTCTCAGTCCACGTCAGGCGGCGCAGGGGTGGGCTGCAGATCCAGTCTTCCACCGCG
>NW_013963983.1:1210-1522 GCF_001266775.1 Austrofundulus limnaeus | reverse complement strand
GTTTTTCAATAGCTGCAGAAATTAATCGAAGAGACAAGGATCTTATGCAGGGGATGCAACAACAACTACAAGTAACTACAATTGCCATACTTGGCTCCACAATCACAGAGATCATAACTCACACCTGGACAAACATATATGTCTACATGCCTGTAAGAGGCGTTTTTGTTACCACATTGAATGACTTCGCCCAGATCAAAGGTGAAAGTAGTACTACTACCCTTGACAGCTTCAAAGCCCTGTACCTACTCTTGACTACATATTCTCGCTTACCACGCTCCTCACCGCACTGAATACCACCTGGGAGCACAC
>NW_013963983.1:0-210 GCF_001266775.1 Austrofundulus limnaeus | reverse complement strand
GTCATCATCTGTCTGGCTCTGGTGTACCCCACTGCATCTTTCACTGCTCTGTCTGCCTGCCTGTTTCCTTCTGCTGTTTCTGACCCTGTCATGTCATGACCTTTACACTTCACCACTGCCACTTTCTTTGGAAGTAACAAACTCTCTGCCAACTCTTTCATCAATCTCCCGTGTTTAATGGGCTTCTGTCCAGCTGTCAAAAACCCTGCT
>NW_013963982.1:0-522 GCF_001266775.1 Austrofundulus limnaeus | reverse complement strand
CACAAATCACTCCATCTCACCTGTATGACACAAATCACTCCATCTCACCTGTATGACACAAATCACTCCATCTCACCTGTATGACACAAATCACTCCATCTCACCTGTATGATACAAATCACTCCATCTCACCTGTATGACACAAATCACTTCATCACACCTGTATGACACAAATCACTCCATCTCACCTGTATGACACAAATCACTCCATCACACCTGTATGATACAAATCACTCCATCTCACCTGTATGATACAAATCACTCCATCTCACCTGTATGACACAAATCACTTCATCACACCTGTATGACACAAATCACTCCATCTCACCTGTATGACACAAATCACTCCATCACACCTGTATGATACAAATCACTCCATCACACCTGTATGACACAAATCACTCCATCTCACCTGTATGATACAAATCACTTCATCTCACCTGTATGATACAAATCACTTCATCTCACCTGTATGACACAAATCACTTCATCTCACCTGTATGACACAAATCACTTCATCTC
>NW_013963981.1:0-522 GCF_001266775.1 Austrofundulus limnaeus | reverse complement strand
CTAACAGACACAAAAATACACAACTCAATGAGTCCACTCTGTTAGCAAAATATATACGGACATGGAGTGAACATTTAGTGTGGCCTTTCTTTAATTAATCGTGCAGCTAGTTTTCATAAAACAAAAGGGACTTTTAGCTGCAGCTGATTGCCAGGTGCTGCTGATAAAAGACACTAAAAGCTCTTAAATGACACCAGGGATCAGTTTGCACTTTCATCACAGGTGGCACAGGTGAGGAGAGGCCGACTTCGAGCCACGGGCCCCTCTGAAACGTAACGCTCTCCCTTCATTCAGACGCCATGCGTCACATACTCACGAACACCTGTGACAGAAACAGGAAAGTCTGCACGGCCCGGGTGGAGTCTGTTGCAGCATTTTTTAAGACTTTACCGGTCTGATCAGAAAACAACACAACAGAAAGCGTATCCAAACTGTAACACAATAGTCTCGTTGTTGCAGATCAATCCAGCATCGGTAGACTTTTATCCATTTTAACCATCGTCACACTGGGCCTCATGCAAG
>NW_013963980.1:0-522 GCF_001266775.1 Austrofundulus limnaeus | reverse complement strand
TTAAATTGTAATGCCCAGTTTAATCTTTCCTTCAAGCTGTTTTCAGGTAAAGTTAGAAAAAGCTTCAATGGTCCTCCATCTAAATAAAAGCTGCTCAAATATTATTTTTTACCAAAGTGTTTCTCAAATCAATCATTTGAACCCAATCCATCTGAAATCTGTCCTGAGTTAGAAGTTTCTGGTCAGTACAACCATCAGAACTTGTTCTTAATTAAGATGAAGGGGATAATGTTTTATGATTTAATTGTTTTGACATATTTTATGAAAACCAGTCATGAACCCCCCCATTATTATGGTTTGATAAGCAAAATATTAAAGAAATTAAATAAAACAGATTTGTGTGAACTGACTAATTCTGCCCATTTTCCTTTAAATCGAGTTGTGTTCCCGGCTTCATGTAAAAAACATCAACCTTTTTGAATTTCATTGGCTCAAATTAACAAGAACCGTTACTGAGGAAACTTGTATTTTTACAGCTGTGTATCATAAAGTGAACAATCTGTTGGACAAAATAAAAACCTC
>NW_013963979.1:0-522 GCF_001266775.1 Austrofundulus limnaeus | reverse complement strand
CATCCTCACAAACTGTCTCTCAGGAATTATGTCTTACCAAATGTTTTTGTCAATATATTTTTTTAAAATGCATTTTTTTCCCTAACGCCATCACTCTGTAGTTCCTTGCATATTTCAGTTTCCAGCATAGTTTGCAGTGTTGCATGCTTCTTTCCTCAGCCTCTTTCATCCTGCTCCACTCTGCGTGTCCCTTGAGCCTCCCCCCTCCGGTCACTCTTCCTCCGTCCCGCTGTCTTCACAGCTCTAAACGGTTAATGGTAATTCTTCAGCGGGGCTGAATGCTCGAGGTCTTGTGTGGAAGAAAAACAACTCATCCACTTAACTGTATGTATATTTGTATTCTCCGGCTCATAGTGCTGAGGCAGCGCTGCTACGCAGTACAATCAGTAGTAAAGTGCTCTCTTCTCACCATCACTGGCTGACCTTATCGTTGTCTCTTACTGTAAACCTGACTACTCAAAATACTGAAGTGTTTGCACTTGGTGTGTGTGTTTATCCTGGGTCTGAATGTATGTAAGCAGA
>NW_013963978.1:1287-1523 GCF_001266775.1 Austrofundulus limnaeus | reverse complement strand
GATTAGATATACTGTTAGGGATCTGTAAACAAATTCTTTGATATATGGCAGCCATTTATATCCTACGTAGAAAAAATTTTGGCAGGTAATTTTGTTTAAAGGTCAAATATTGTTTCATTGTACACAAACCTGTGATTTGTGTCATTGATTTATGAATACAAGATGGATTTATGTTGTTGCAGTAGATCCGGTATAGGAGTGGAGGGATGGGAGGATTTTGGGTGTGTGTGTTTTGT
>NW_013963978.1:0-287 GCF_001266775.1 Austrofundulus limnaeus | reverse complement strand
TCATCTTTTTAAGTGCGAGAACTTGCACAATTGGTGACTGACAAATACTTATTTTCCCCACTGTAAATGTGCTGCCTCAGTTTAATTTAAAGTTTAGTTTAAAAAAAGGCAGAGGTAAATGTTTTCCTTCTTGCCTTGTGTGTTCTGAATATTGTATACGATTTATGAATTTTATTTCTATGTATTCTCTTGAATCAAATTATAGGTAAGAGTTAATACAACCAGTGGTTCTCCTTCACTGTTTGTGGGTAAATATTTCTGATCACTGTCATCTTTTACTTTATGAT
>NW_013963977.1:0-523 GCF_001266775.1 Austrofundulus limnaeus | reverse complement strand
AACCACTGGTTTAAACCATAAACTAATGCCGCTGTTGACCTCAGTGTCTGAATAAAACATGAAGTTATGAAGCAGAATCAAGTTTAGTTTTAAATAAGTCATTAAATCTGACATTCACTGTGTTTCCAACCTCTGCTGGTTCTGGTTTAAACTCATGGATGATCTGATGATGATGAGGATGAATCTTCACGCTGCTCATCGCTCAGCCGAACTTTCACAATCTGCTCCTCCTGAGCACCAAATATCAGCTCATCCATCTGAACAGAGCCAGATCAAGAACCCGTCCTGCTGGACCCCAGGGAATGAAATAAATGAGAAAAGAAGAAGCAGAACACAAGCTAAAAGCTACCAAAAACAAATCACAAGCTAAAAATAGCTAGAAGAAGCAAAATGCTAGCTTAAGATAAAAAAAATCACTAAATAGAACAGTAAAAGGCTAGCTAAAGGTGGCAAAGCAATAGCTAAAATGATTTAAAAGGTAGCCAAAAGTTTCAAAGGCTGGCTAAATACAGTATATTAAAAG
>NW_013963976.1:0-523 GCF_001266775.1 Austrofundulus limnaeus | reverse complement strand
CTTGCATGAGGCCCATTGCTCTTTAAACACTGAAAAGTACTACATGTACAACTAACTAAATGTGAAAGGCCTTTGGTCCATTTATTTGATCTGGACCAAAGAGTGGACTTTTATTTTATTTCCTTTGATGTGGTTTGTATTCACATTGAGCTTTTTGCAAGTGGACTATAATTTATAAACAAAGCCACGCAGGTGACCATCATTGCATGAAAGGTCCAGACCAACAGGGGAAACAAACTTTGGTCCATTTACAGCAGACCAAATGTGTCAGGTGTGAATAAACCCTTACTGTCTTTCACCTTTTTAATTGTGTTTATTATACTGCATTAAGTCTTGAATACAAAATTTACCATTGATACAAAAACAATTTTTAATTTTGCAATGATTACCTTTACAACCATGCAGGCACCCCAAAAAACAAGGCTGTGAGCAGTTTTATGGGTTTTTTTTCTTTACAGTGAAAATATGCTTTCATCTGATGAACAAGGATGTTTATGAATCACTGAGACCCTGAGGTCAACAA
>NW_013963975.1:1211-1523 GCF_001266775.1 Austrofundulus limnaeus | reverse complement strand
CCCTAACCCTAACCCTAACCCTAACCCTAACCCTAACCCTAACCGTGGCCTAGGTCCACCAAACTTGGTCACAAGGTGTGTCCCCCTGAGGGGTGTATACACACCAAGTTTGGTCCAATTGTCACTCTTAGTTTTTGTGCTATATCAATTGTACATTTTTTTCTTACAATGGGGGTCAATGGCAGCTATATGAAGGAAAGGGGCCACATGGACCAAACTTGGCACACATGTGGGCACCCCCCAGAGGGTCCTCTGAGCCAAGTATCAGGTCCGTCCTACTTTTAGTTTTTGAGCTATATCAATTGTACATTT
>NW_013963975.1:0-211 GCF_001266775.1 Austrofundulus limnaeus | reverse complement strand
TGAGGTATCACTGAACTCAGGGGACTCCCCTGAGTCCAAAGAACCAACTCCCATCTCTGTAGGACACTCCTATCTGGACTTCAAAAATGAATGGGAGTCTATGGCAGCCCCAAGAAGGGCGTGGCCTAGGTCCACCAAACTTGGTCACAAGGTGTGTCCCCCTGAGGGGTGTATACACACCAGGTTTGGTCCCTATGCCCATCTTAGTTTT
>NW_013963974.1:0-523 GCF_001266775.1 Austrofundulus limnaeus | reverse complement strand
TATATATATATATATATATGACTTGTATTTTTCCAAATTGATGTTGTTTGAAGAGCCATTTACAACATATTATCGACTTAACTATTAATACAGTTTATTTTTGAACATAAGTCCTAAATGTATTCAAGCAATGTAGTAATTCTTTGGAATATCATGGCATCACGGAGGAAAAACATGAAAACATTTTATTCGTGAAAATACACCAACACAATCTCATGTGTCTGTAAAGCACATTTGCAGTAAGTACCTGATGTGAAGTGCCTGATGCTCGAGGATACAAATAATTCGTCAAGTACAGGGAGTTTATTGGATGCAATGTGACAAGAAAAATCTAAGTAAATAAGTATTACAAAGGTCCACCGGTGGAGTCGAGTTATTTTCTCATTCAGCCCATTTTTCATTGCTTTATGTTAACTTGACCTTTGCCCTTTGCTTGTTGCATGGTGCTGTTGATGTCATAAATTGGGGAGAGGGATGAGTGTGTGTGTGTGTGTGTGTGTGTGTGTGTGTGTGTGTGTGTGTG
>NW_013963973.1:0-415 GCF_001266775.1 Austrofundulus limnaeus | reverse complement strand
TTCCCCTACCATTTTACAAGGGGGGCGGGCCCCCGTCAACGAGATGGCCCGCCCCTCTAAGAATTTCACGGCATGGGGGTTCCCGGAGTCTGGGGCTGGGTGCTGGGGCGTGTGCCGGCCTGGCCTGGTGACTGCCTGCTGGGGCTCAGAACCTCTGGCCCTGTTGGGGTTTGGCCTGGGGGGGCGGTGCGCCCCGGGGGCCTGGACCTCTGTGCCCTCTCCTGGATCTGCTCTGGTGTGGCAGATGCCGGTGGGGCCCATGAGTTTGATGCTGCTGGCCCCGGGGGCTGTGCGTGTGGTCGCTGGTGGGACTCCCCCAGTTCTCCCCTGTGGTCTTGTCTGCTGGGGGGTGGGTGGGCAGATATTCCCATGCGGGTGCCCCTTTGGGCTCTGCGCGCGGGATCCCTCTCGGACC
>NW_013963972.1:0-523 GCF_001266775.1 Austrofundulus limnaeus | reverse complement strand
CAACGTTAATGATTTCCAAAAACAATTTGAAATGTGGACTCGTCAGACCACAGGACACTTTTCCACTTTGTGTCTCAGATGAGACCAGAGAAGCTGGCCGTGTTTCTGGGTGGTGTTGATATCTGGTTTTGGCTTTGGATGGTAGTTTTAACTTGCCCTTATAGATGTAGTGATGAACTGTGTTCACTGGCAATGGTTTTCTGAAGTGTTCCTGAGTCCATGTATTAATATCTGTTACAGAATGATGTCAGTTTTTAATGCGGTGCCACCTGAAGGATTGAAGGTCACGGACATTCAATATTGTTTTTCGACCTCGCTGCTTACTTACAGACATTTGTCCAGATTCTCTTCATCTTTTGATCTTATCGACTGTGGATGATGAAATCTCTAAATTTCTTGCAATTGCACGTTGAGAAACATTTCTAATCTGTTGGATTATTTGCTCACATAGTTGTTCACAAAGTGGAGAACCTTACCCCATCCTTATGGTGCGTTCACACCGAACGCGATTTCAGCGTCAAAA
>NW_013963971.1:0-523 GCF_001266775.1 Austrofundulus limnaeus | reverse complement strand
GCTCATCCAGAGTGTTGGGTCTTGTGTCTTAAGCTCATCCATAGTGTTGGGTCTTGGATGTCTGAAGATGGACACCTTGACAATAACAGAATAAACATTCATCACCTCAGATGGTCCTGGTCCATCAATTCTGGGTCTGGGCTCATCGTCTATAACGTTTATAGAAAAGTTCACTCCAGAACATCCAAACTGTTTCTAGAACATCAGAAGACTGCGGGAAGAAACTTTTTGTATTACTACAGTTCTGTTAAAAAATATTATATTCATGCTTTGATATTATTCAGTTGAGATTGTGTGTCTGCTGTGTGTCGAATAAGAAGTAAGAATAAGAAAGTGAGTTAATACACCTGATAAGATAACAAAAGTTAAAGTTCTGCACCAATGTGTGGTTATAAGCACGATTCTGGGGCTCGACTGGGGAAAATCAATATAGTGTGGCGCTGAAATGAAGTGGTTCCAGGAGAAGTTAGGGAGGAGATGAGTCTGTGTGTGTGTGTGTGTGTGTGTGTGTGTGTGTGTGTGT
>NW_013963970.1:1309-1523 GCF_001266775.1 Austrofundulus limnaeus | reverse complement strand
CTAGAAAACTTTGCAGCTCTTTGACATTGGAGGGTGTCTGAAGACTGTCCAGGCCTTGGGTGCGACCAAGTTGTGGTTGGAGTCCATCAGGACCCACAAGAAGGCCCACATAGTTCACTTTAGTCCTGTACCATTGGCACTTTGACAAAGAGATTTTAGCACCGGCAGTTGTCAGTTAAATGGTAAAATGGTAAATGGTACTGAACTTATAGAG
>NW_013963970.1:0-309 GCF_001266775.1 Austrofundulus limnaeus | reverse complement strand
AAAATATGAAAATATCAACCAGGTCAGCTGTTGTTATGGTAACGGGGCTAGAGGTTCCAGAACATAGCCCACCGGTGGAGACAGGTCCTCAGCACCTTCTCATGTCCTCTCTGCTTGAAACTGACCTGGTTAATAACATTTCAGCTTACTACAACATTAAAATATCAAAACACAGCTCACTCAAACATTTCTGCTTAGTGTAACTTCTCTAAAAAGAATCAACAATGAAAAAAAAATTAGAAAGCAAACAACATTTTATCAACGACATTAAAACCAACACAATCTATAAAGTTCATGTCCGACTACATT
>NW_013963969.1:0-523 GCF_001266775.1 Austrofundulus limnaeus | reverse complement strand
GAAGAACCTCACATATGCAGCCCCTTCCACATGGAGTAACTTGCAAAATGATGTGAAATTACAGCTGCTTGTACGTTTAAGTCAGTTCAAATCAACCTTACATGAGCTTTACCTACCATCACTGACCTGTCAAGGCTAGGAATTTGTTTTACTTAGTACGCTATGCACTAAGTTTTTATATTACATGTTTTGTTTTTATTTATTTTGTATATTTATATTTTATCTGATGTTTTCTCTATGTGATTTGGATATCTTGTTCACTTGATGTTTTGTTTCCTTATGGATGTTTCTGGTACCCGTCAAGCTCACATTGTAAATAAGAAGTCATTCTTAATGTTAATGTAGGGACTATAGATGAAAACTAGCCTCTGTGGCTAATTCTGGCATTTTCTGTAATAAACACTGTCCCTTCTTAAATAAACAACAACAACAACAACAACAATGTTTTGCCTGGTAAAATAAAGGTTAAACTGGATACCGAGTCCACTGTCTGAGGCCATGAGAATATCATTAGTAACTTTAA
>NW_013963968.1:0-523 GCF_001266775.1 Austrofundulus limnaeus | reverse complement strand
CATACAAATATATAATATACACACACATACAAATATATAATATACAAAAATTCTGTACATCTCCGGGGGCACAGGAGTCCTTAAAACCTAGTGACACCCCCTGAATCTAGAAGGGATTTGAACAGAAACATCTTTTTGTTCGGAGGTGTCGACAACTTTCAGACACGAGTTTCTGCAGGTTTCAGCTTTAAAACAAGTGTTGACTGAATATCTGCATGTTTTTACTGCACTGGAAACTTTTTGTGCACAAGTGTGTTTCATTTGATGCAAACCTGTATTTCAATTAAAGCCTGAAAGGCCTTCTTTGTTCGGCGTTCTGCTGAGGAGAAAGAGAGAATGACTGAAGCTTTTTCCTCTTTTCAAACATTCAGCTCCAACCAAAAGGAAAGATTCAATTTAGTCTCTGACTGCAAAGCACGAAGGACGAACTATTCATTGATGTTCAGAGGGTCCACACCACCTACCTCCACTTATTCAGGCTTTAATAAACACACACACACACACACACACACACACACACACA
>NW_013963967.1:0-523 GCF_001266775.1 Austrofundulus limnaeus | reverse complement strand
AGTCAGTTTTTTAGTGTGATTGTTCACATTATCATTAGCAGTAAGAGTTGCCAATCATTTTCAGCCATCTCAGTTGTTTTACACGTGACACTGATGTGGGAGGAAGTAGACTCTTTGACTTTTCTGAGAACCACTCTTATATTTTCTTGAGTTTGTTTTCCAGGTCTTGTTGAAAAGTCAATCTTCACATCAGTGCAGTAATAAGAGCTTCCACTCACAGCTCCTCTCTTTATATATTTTAGCACCCATCATTCCTTCTAGCCTGAACAGTTTTGTAGAAAACCCACTCCACATGATGCTGCTACAATCACCATGTTTCACTTTAAGGTGATGCTCAGGGTTTGTTTTCATCTGCTGGAAAATTCAGAGTTCTTTCTTTCTTTCATTTGATCAGAGGGTTTTTATTTCCTGTTAAGGAACTTTTTAGCAAATTCCCAGCAGGCTTCCAAGAAAAACATCTTTATATGCAAGTGTGATGTGTTATCAATGTATTTTCTGTCTATTGGTATTAAAAGAGGAGATG
>NW_013963966.1:0-523 GCF_001266775.1 Austrofundulus limnaeus | reverse complement strand
CAAGCTATTCCTGCTGCTTACCCTACTTTATCTTTTTTTATAATTAGCTGAAAATGAGCTCAGATCATTTAAATTTTAGACACTATCCAAGATTTTGGTTGTCATAAATTGCAAACCACTGACTCATCACTGAAAGTGATATATTACAGATGGTTGGCCAGCTCTGTCAATGTGTAGGCTCAGTATTTCTTTCTTTAAAGCACTATTTTTGAGAACGTTACCCTCCTACTCTTGATTCATATTAACTTGTGGATCCAAACATTAGAACTGGCTGAGGAAATTAGATATTTTTAGCCAACAAAGAGAGGAAATTTTGGTGAATGTAAAACCATGCAAAGCAAAGACTACCCAAGCAAACGATATATTTTCACTATCCAAGTCAAAGCTTTATCTGTTTTTTTATTATTATTTGCTTATGTCTTCATCACATCTCTTTCCTAATGTTCTACATTTTTTTTACCTTTTTAAATGTATGTATGTATGTATATATATACACTCACCGGCCACTTTATTAGGTACACCA
>NW_013963965.1:0-523 GCF_001266775.1 Austrofundulus limnaeus | reverse complement strand
AAAGCTCCGATGACTGTCAGTCCTATCAAAATGTACATGAAGCAGAAGGCCACGTAGGGTGGTCGCTCCTGGAGAGCGTCGCTCTTCTTCAGGGCTACAAAATCCCCAAAGCCGATGGTGGTTAGTGTGATGAAGCAGTAGTAGTATGCGTTAAAGAAGGTCCAGTCCTCAAAGTGGGCAAAAGCTGCAGCTCCAATGCACAGGGTGCTCACACAGGACAGAAGACCCACCAGAACCATGTTACCCATTGAGACCTCTGTCTTCCTGAAGCCGAGGCCACGCTTGGCTCGGCACAGGAGGTATCGGACGAACGTGTTGATCCTCTCGCCCAGACTTTGGAAAATGACCAGCATCAGAGGGACGCCCAGGACAGTGTAAAATATGCAAAAGGCTCCATCAGTGTTCAGTACGAAGATGTTCGCAAACTTCTTGAGGAACGAGAAGAGGAAAACTGCCTTAATAACCTAAGCCCAGAGACTCTAAGTGACATTGTTGCATTTCTGTTGCTATTTAAGACTGCTAC
>NW_013963964.1:0-523 GCF_001266775.1 Austrofundulus limnaeus | reverse complement strand
AGATGTGATTGGTTGATAAAATCAGAGATGTGATTGGCTGATAAAATCAGATGTGATTGGCTGATAAAATCAGATGTTATTGGCTGATAGAATCAGATGTGATTGGCTGATAGAATCAGATGTGATTGGCTGATAAAATCAGATGTGATTGGCTGATAAAATCAGATGTGATTGGCAGATAAAATCAGATGTGATTGGCTGATAAAATCAGATGTGATTGGCAGATAAAATCAGATGTGATTGGCTGATAAAATCAGATTTGATTGGCTGATAAAATCAGATGTGATTGGCAGATAAAGTCAGATGTGATTGGCTGATAAAATCAGATTTGATTGGCTGATAAAATCAGATGTGATTGGCAGATAAAATTAGATGTGATTGGTTGATAAAATCAGAGATGTGATTGGTTGATAAAATCAGATGTGATTGGCTGATAAAATCAGATGTGATTGGCTGATAAAATCAGATGTGATTGGCTGATAAAATCAGATGTGATTGGCTGATAAAATCAGATGTGATTGGT
>NW_013963963.1:0-523 GCF_001266775.1 Austrofundulus limnaeus | reverse complement strand
CAGGAGTGTAGATTTGCTTTAGCTGAACAAAATGTTGTGGCGATCAGGCAACACCCGTGAAGACTTCTGCAGTTAGTTTATATATCTGTCATTTATAGAGAGCTCTGAATGTACAAAATATAGAATCTTAAAATATCTTTAAGGGTCGGTGTTCTGGAGTCAAAATACAAAACTTTTTCTGATTAGAAAAACTACTGACATCCTGTTTGTGTTGCAGATGTGTTTATACGCTGAAGACGCTGCTGTGTGATTCTGACAGGAAACTTCGCTCAAACACTGACGTGTTTCTGTGTGTTTGAAGAAAAATACAGTAAGACACGACTTACTGCTGGTCCACTGTCACTTACTGATGCTATTTGATATTAACAGAAGGACAAATAGTGCTGCAGTGCTGGTTTAGTGTCCACAATTGAGATTTGTATCTGTACCACAACAACATGGACAAACGGTTTACACATGGGCTGCCGTTTGTAAAGTTACACAGTCATAAATTACCACCAATATTTTGTTTTATTTAACCTTT
>NW_013963962.1:0-359 GCF_001266775.1 Austrofundulus limnaeus | reverse complement strand
CAGACTGGTCTTGGTGTTGCAGTGCAGACTGTAGTCCTGGTGTTGCTATATAGACTGTAGTCCTGGTGCAGACTGTAGTCCTGGTGTTGCTGTGTAGACTGTAGTCCTGGTGCAGACTGTGGTCCTGGTGCTGCTGTATAGACTGTAGTCCTGGTGCAGAATGTGGTCCTGTTGTTTCAGTGCAGACTGTACTTTTGGTGTTGCTGTGTAGACTGTAGTCGTGGTGTTGCAGTGTAGACTGTAGTCCTGGTGTTGCTGTGCAGACTGTAGTCCTGGTGTTGCAGTGTAGACTGTTGTCCTGATGCAGACTGCAGTCCTGGTGTATTTTGTAGTCATGGTGTTGCAGTGTAGACTGTAGT
>NW_013963961.1:0-523 GCF_001266775.1 Austrofundulus limnaeus | reverse complement strand
AAATCACAGTGATGATGAGAGACAAAGCAGCCGCGGTGTTATTTAAAGGACGTCTGTAAGTTTGTGACCAAACTTCGAACCCTCAAAGTCCTCTTCAAACAAATGTAAATCTTTTTCTTTTCTTTTCTTCTCACTTTCCTCCCCTCTCTGTCCTCTCCATAACAAACAGCACATAATGATTTTTTGGTATCTGGTAGATCAAGCAGGCTTCTGCCGGCAGCTGTGTGGTGCTTGTGGAGCTGCCAAACTAAACACAGAGGGGCTGCTGAGGTCCCCCCCTGCCCAAACACACAGCTAATCCTCCCTGCAGCGGCCGCACCGCCACTCTGTACGCGCACGTCCAACACAGTTTAAAAATAGAGACGGAGGGCAGAGGTCAAAGCTACAGAGGGATTTGACTTCTTATCGTTTTCACAGAACAGCCGAGGCAAGCTGCCGAGCCCAGAGAGGCTCTGCAGCTGATGGAGCTGTGGAGGCACGACGACAGGACACACAAGGAAACAAACCGGACTGATTCCTGCAG
>NW_013963960.1:0-523 GCF_001266775.1 Austrofundulus limnaeus | reverse complement strand
CACTCTAACACGATCGGAGGTTCTGTTCAGATGAACTCCTGAGAGGTTTCATCCTCCCCAAAATGCCTCCTCACTTCCCGTCTCCACCAGCACTTTCTTCACTGACAGCTGACAGGTGTGCCACGCAGGTAGGCCGGTATGTCAGATAGGAAGGGTGGTGCGATTGAGGTGTTTTCTGATGTCCATTTCGTTAATGATTTCTGACACTGCCCAATATTTAAAAGGGCTTGGTGATCACACACCAGAAGAACAGACACATCATGCCAGCTAAAACAGAGCAACAAAACAACAAACAGGCCAAACAGCAGCTCAGAGGGACGGCAAACTGCACACACTGGCACATGCTGGTGCCATCTTGAAATGTAGTATGATCAGCTGATGAACAGCCTAGTTCTGTTTAACACTTGTTTGTTATAAAATGCTGACTCAGATGTTTGTCTCACTCCCATTTCTTCTTTTTGCATTTGGAAGCTCTACTTAGAACATTCTTAAAGGAGACCAATTACGGGTCCAAGAAATGTTT
>NW_013963959.1:0-345 GCF_001266775.1 Austrofundulus limnaeus | reverse complement strand
TTAGAGGCCTGCTCTGTTGTGCTGCCAGGGGCTGTCTGATTTCTTAGCCGAGGTAAGGTTCTGGGAGCGATAATATTCCGGATCCGAGTTTCAGAACAGGGAGGTTTTAATTTCTTTGTTTTGAGCTAGCCAGGAGAAAGTTCAGCTTGAATCTGGTTAGTAGAAAACAGTTAGCTCAGGCTAGCTGTTGGGAGAAAGGGTTTCTCCACGTTGCTGTTTTCGGAGTAAAGCAGGGTAGGCAAGAAAGTCAGCTAGGACAAGGCGGCCGCCGAATTTCCGTTTTAAGGAGATTTAGTTGTTGTGTTTTGGGAAAGCACAAGTGACAGTGTTGTGGACAGCGGGTCC
>NW_013963958.1:0-523 GCF_001266775.1 Austrofundulus limnaeus | reverse complement strand
TGTCCCTGAAGGCATTACTGTTTTACCTGTTCCTTGATCATGTCATGAACAGTAATAAAAATAGCAAGAAAGGGAAAAAACATTTTTTTATTATACAACATAAATTGCACTCAGGTGAGCGCAGTAAAATACAATTAAGCCATGCTCGGAAGTCTCGACTCATAAAAAACACAAATGTAAAACATTTTCTTTTTTGTAACATCTCCCACATTAAGTTCAGTTCAGTGACTAACAATGATGTTAGTAACTCTAACAGTAAGAAGAACATTTATCTAATTTGTTATGCAAAACATCTGACCGTGCATTTTATGTATAGAAGAACAGTAACAATCTAAGGAGTAATTGAATGTCTAGCATTCCATGAAATAATGCACATTGCTCACTGTTTTTAATGACAGTTTAACACTAAGATCATCTTATGGTTAGAAATATTGGACTTGTAGCCATTTTGTTTATCCATCCACCTTGAGTTGGGTTGGCACCAATAATTTTTAAGTTTTAGGGGTTTATCCAACAATTATTT
>NW_013963957.1:0-524 GCF_001266775.1 Austrofundulus limnaeus | reverse complement strand
ACTTTTTGCTAAGGGGTGGCAGCCATCTTAAATTGTGTTGACCACTCTTATGAGATATTTTGCTAACGATATAGACAAACTGACACACAGATGTGTGTAAAAACAGCTTGAAGTGACAATTTCTTCAGCTGTCAATTTAAAACAAAAAGCTTTGTAACTGGAAGACATGAAGCAGCTGAAACTAAACGTCGGCTGCTTTAAAGGGTTAAAAAGTTGTGTTTCTTCACGGTTCTTCTCAGACAGGCGTTCACTGACATGTCAGTTTGAGTTGCTGTGTGCCCCGTCCTTCCCTCCTGACAACAGTTCGTGGTTAACGCACACGTAAGAGCAAACCATTCAGTCATTTCTGCCTCTTCCTCCACCTTCCTCTTCCTCCTCCCACCTCTTTCCTGTCTTGAGATGAAGCACAACTCTCATGTGTTGTCCCCCTTTTTCTTTTTCTCACGTCAGCAAACCTCAGCAGAGACACAGGCGGCCGAGAGCCGAGGGGTCGGAGGTACAGCATAAATCACACACACACACAC
>NW_013963956.1:0-524 GCF_001266775.1 Austrofundulus limnaeus | reverse complement strand
AAGAAAAAGACTTCTCAACTTGGTGAGTTTTTTGGTGAAAATTCATCAACGACAAGTCGGAGAAAGTTTTCCCACAGGTCTTGCACACATGAGGTTTTGTTTCTTCTGTGTCCAAACCTGGTTTTTCCTGTTCCACTTTGACCTCTGGAGGTTCTAGACCCTCCTGTTCCTTTTTGATTAGTGAAGCCTCCGGTTCCTCTTTAATCCATGGAGGTTCTTGATCCCCCTGTTCCACTTTAACGTGTGGAGGTTCTGGTTCCTCCTGTTCCTTTTTGATTAGTAAAGGCTCCGGTTCCTCTTTAATCTGTGGAAGTTCTTGTTCTTCCTGTTCCACTTTAACCTGTGGAGGTTCTGGTTCTTCCTGTTCCACTTTGACCTCTGGAGGTTCTGGTTCCTCCTGTTCCTTTTTGATTGGTAAAGGCTCCGGTTCTTCTTTAATCCTTGGAGGTTCTTGATCCCCCTGTTCCACTTTCACCTGTGGAGGTTCTGGTTCCTCCTGTTCCTCTTTTATCTGTGAAGCTCCT
>NW_013963955.1:0-524 GCF_001266775.1 Austrofundulus limnaeus | reverse complement strand
CATGTAAAATGTTCCCCAGGCTTTACAGAACTGTAATTGAATCATCTTGTCCTGATAACAGAAGACTGACCATCATATTCTGCAGGTTTTTATGATAAAAAAGCAGCAGTCTCTCCACTGAGTCTGTCCCTCCCCTCCTTTAAGCCCAAACATTTGCTCCTCTCATTTTAACTGCTTCCAGTTACCTCACATCTCCATGCAGCTCCCAGAGCAATCAAGACAAGAAAAGTTCACATTAAAACAAGCTGAGCAGTGACAGCTGAACTTCCTTTGGTTCTGAAGGATTAGATGCTGCTTTAAAACATACAAATGCTCAGAAATGACTGATGGATAGGTACAGTATAAACTCACATGTATGGAAGTCTTTATGTTCTTTAAACTCATTATTTACCTGACATCATTTTAAAACTTCACTGTTTTTCCCACCAAACTTTAAGCTGGATGCTCACTCAGCTGAGACCTTGGTATGGTGTGATGTTTGTACAGTTACCACCAATATTTTTGTTTTATTTAGACTTTTATAA
>NW_013963954.1:0-352 GCF_001266775.1 Austrofundulus limnaeus | reverse complement strand
ATCTTGTGGAACATGACTGTTATGAGATTAAGCTGGTATTGATCTCATATAAGGCAGGGTTCTTTACAATTTTGGTGGAGAATGAGGTCAAAGTACAGGCTCTCTTGGACTCAGGCTCTGACATAACAGTAATGTTAACAAAACTGTTAGAAAAACTGTTAGCCGCTGCTAAGCGTGCTAACAGAGAAATAATCCAAGTGGATTGTTCAGTGGATGTCCAAGGCTTTGGAGACTCACGAGTGACGTTGTCCTCAGTGGCTCTAATAAAAGTCCAGCTTGGTCCATGGAAGTTTGAACACGCTGTTTACGTGGAATCAATTCCATTTTTGGTTGGCCACGACCTCGTGAACAG
>NW_013963953.1:0-344 GCF_001266775.1 Austrofundulus limnaeus | reverse complement strand
AACATGGTGATCCTATGCAATGATGGGGGCTACGCCATGGTAGGCAGAGCGGCAACACTGCATGTTTCAGTAATCCTACATGTTTTAACATTTGTTTCCTCAACGTCTGTTTACCAAGTGGGCCAGGTTCACGGAGGTCTGATGGGGGTGCTTCAGAGAGGGCCTGTCCTCATGTCTGGTTTGAGAGGTCGGAGATGAAAGATCTCCACCTGGTGGTGACCAAAAGGTTAGGTTTTCTTCTGTCATTTTGTTTTTCTGTTTGGGTCTGTTTGTCCAGACCATTACAGGGACACAGAAACACCACTCCAGAGCGTTTCAAAACTGGGAGTACACATTTAAATGTG
>NW_013963952.1:0-524 GCF_001266775.1 Austrofundulus limnaeus | reverse complement strand
ACACACACACACACACACACACACACACACACACACACACACACGAGTGAGTCAGCGCTCGCAGGCTGCGGCGGTGTGTGGGTCGCTGACTCTCGTTTCTCTTTTAACTCGTCCTGTTGTGTAAATCCTTAAATATCACGTGGTTTTTACTGCGCCGGGGTGACGTTTTCTCCAGGGATGAGTAGTCTTCAACCTGGGCTGACCTTCTCTTTAACAGCTCATCGTTTCTTTACTCAGCCTCACGTCTTACTTTCATGTGCAGACTGCAGATGATTTCTGAATCAACAACATAAACAAGCAAAGGCTTTGATAAGGCTTGCTACTCTTGCGGGAGAACAAACATGACTCATTATGATGCTACCCTTGGTCAAAAATGTGCCATCTCACTAGGGTTGGGCATAATCGTATCACTTGATGATTAATACGATTAATGCCACCAGTCAGCTCGGTGCTCCTCTCCGCTTCAAATAGAATGAACATTTAAAAAAAAGTTCTGTAATTTATTTATCTACACAATTTAAAAT
>NW_013963951.1:0-524 GCF_001266775.1 Austrofundulus limnaeus | reverse complement strand
GAGCACCTCTCAAATAGGGAAAATTAAAAATGTAATCCAAGCATAAACCTGAAAACCGAGTTGGGTTGGAACCAGTTACATTTACTCACATTTACTTGAGCAACGCTTCAGAACAAATGTACTTTTAAGAGTACTTTTATTATGTACTTTTATTATGTACCTTTACTTTGTACTTTTACTTGAGTAATTTTACACACCTGCAGGTTTTGTTAGTGTCATAAATTCTATAATGAAAGACATTGATTTGGAAAAATGTTTCTTTTTCATTTTGTGATTCTTTTAAAGTGCTGAGGTAGTGCTACTCATAATTGAGTACAATTTTTGGGTACTCTACCCACCTCAGGCTGAGACACTGGCTAGTGATTGGGTTAAACATTCACATACCCTCACAATCCCATTTCTGTCTTCATAGGGTTACCTTGATAATACCAGCATATCACAAAAGAAAACTATTTTAAAGCCAATAACTGTAACATTAAGGAGGGAGAAACAGGAACGAGGTGGTGGTGGTGGTGGGGGGGTGT
>NW_013963950.1:0-329 GCF_001266775.1 Austrofundulus limnaeus | reverse complement strand
GTGCTCCCACACCTGAATCTGCATAAACAAAAGAAAGACTGCACAGCCTCTATGTGGCCAGGGGCCGTAACACTCCCCCCCTTAAATTACAAAACCAGTTTTTGTAAATACTTGTGTCAAAATGTAAATAAAAACATAAGAGACATACTCACATCCTGGAAAGGCCATCAGCGACAACATTTTCTGTTCCTTTCTTATGTCTAATGTTCAGATTGTATTCTTGTAACAATAACGCCCACCGCATGAGACGCTGGTTGTGGTTGTACATGTGTGAAAGAAACACTAATGGATTATGATCAGTAAATACATCAATTGGCAAACCAATGGAC
>NW_013963949.1:0-524 GCF_001266775.1 Austrofundulus limnaeus | reverse complement strand
GAGAACTGGGTTTTTGTCAGGCTTCATGAGATTAATTAAAAAAGGGGATTATTCTCTAAAATATCTGAATGAAGCCAGGGGGAATGTGGCTCTACAAATGTGTCACACAATAGCTAGAAGGTATTTTGTTGTTGCCCACTGACAGTGAATTTTGTGAAAAGAAAAAAAAACAGTCATAAGTTTAGTAGATCTGTCAGAAAAGCTTGTTATAAAGATAGAAAGTCAAAGTTTGTCTTCATCACAATAAGGAGCCAATAAGGACTTAAAAATTTTGAAGTGGATCATTCTGAAGTCTCTTAAAGTAGATGTATATAATGCTCTGTGTAACCTTTACACTAATCATTAACTCATTAAAATCCCTTTCAATAAGGATTAAATTGCTCATTAGCCACAGCAAAGTGGTTATTTCTGATATTCTAGGTACACTGTGGAGTTCCAATAACTGTGGGTCCTATTGTGTAACTCTTGTCTCACTTCACAGCAGAGACAGGATGTTACAAAAATGAGGTGAAAAAAGTAAAAAA
>NW_013963948.1:0-524 GCF_001266775.1 Austrofundulus limnaeus | reverse complement strand
GTGGGAGCCCTGGTGGAGTTCTGAAAACATATTAAAACTTGAGTATCTATATGAAGTATAGTAATAAGGTTTCTGTTACAGATCAGGGTCCCAACAGCCCTCCCTCACATCTATTACTCTTTTGGCATCGTGTCCTCCCATCACCTGTGGAACTTACTGTATCTCTCAGCTTCTCATTTGTCAGAGAATTGCCTTTTCAGTGACTGTATTGCAGCTGCCTGAATTTGATTCTAACCTTAGCCCAGGTAGCCACAGAATGCATCGTCAGGTTTTCCTGACTGCCTCCATCATAAAGCATGAGTTCTCAGCCTCCTGTTCCAAGGGCTGGGTGAGGTTTCACAACAAGCTGAGCACTGAGGTTTGGTGTGTTGGTGAATCACAGTTTACTCAAACCTCTGAACTCTGTCTTCATTGCAGAGCAATGGTGTCACCCTCGCATTTAACAAAACCAACTTTGTCGTAAAACTGTGCTAAATGCACAAAAATGTATAGTATACAACCAATTGTCACCCATCATGATGGAA
>NW_013963947.1:0-524 GCF_001266775.1 Austrofundulus limnaeus | reverse complement strand
ACAGAGAACCTCCAGAACTTCTGACTCAGTGATCTGACCCTTGCTCCTAACATCCACATTTAATTTATACTGAACGTTACAACTGTTCACCAAGGGTCAGCAGCCACCTTTCTCCTTCCTCAACAAACACCAACTAAACTGCTCAACACTGGCTGGAGGACAAAACAAGAATGAAGACAGTCTGAATCTATCCTGAGTCTCAGAAAACCCTCTTCCAGACCCACAGGATCCAAGGGACCTGCTACCAAACATGCTGCTAACCTATTAACTAGCTGTAGTTAACTTCATAACTCGCACACATACATGCAAACAAATAAACAAAACAATCTGACTTTTTGTCTTAAATAATATTTTCAATGTAAAGAAAAGTTAAAGCAAAAACTGTCAAAGAAGCAGACCTGTTTCTTTCAGCTCCTCCAGATACAAAGGCTAAACTCCAGATTAACTCCAGATTAAAGACAGATTAAACCATCAGCAGGTGATCAAACTAACTGAAAATGTAAAAACGGATCAGATCCGGGGAG
>NW_013963946.1:0-524 GCF_001266775.1 Austrofundulus limnaeus | reverse complement strand
AGTATCAATTCACTATGCTGCAACAGGGGTTTGTTACAATTAGTATAAATAACGCTTTACAAGAATCCAAAAATAATTTGTTGTCACCTATTAAGATTTTGGAGAAATCATTTGCGAAAATGGCAAAAAAATTCCTTCACTAGATAGTTAATATGAGGTAATTTGACTTGGTGTTTCTCCAAATATACACAGTAAAATGATGAAATATTTATTCCAGGTATAGTATATATAATTCTTGATAACACTTTACTTGAAGGGGTGTGAATAAAACTGACAAGACTGTCATAAATATAACATAACACCTGTCATGAACATGAAGAAGGCTTTTCACGAACAAAGGGTCATTTGGTAAAAATTTCTTAATGACAACTTGATGTTAACCAAGAAATTTATTCTTCTCTCAGAGGAGTAAGACACTTTTCCCCTCTCTCCTGCCCTCCCTTATCTTCCCTGCTTTGCTGCTCAGAGCCTTCTCTACGTTTTCATCCGAAACCAAAATTATGGATTTATTTTCATGGATTTGG
>NW_013963945.1:1265-1524 GCF_001266775.1 Austrofundulus limnaeus | reverse complement strand
CCAGGTTAGAACCTCCAGTCCAGGTTAGAACCTCCAGCCCAGATTAGAACCTCCAGCACAGATTAGTACCTCCAGCCCAGATTAGAACCTCCAGTCCAGGTTAGAACCTCCAGTCCAGGTTAGAACCTCCAGTCCAGGTTAGAACCTCCAGCACACATTAGTACCTCCAGCCCAGGTTAGAACCTACAGTCCAGGTTAGAACCTCCAGCCCAGGTTAGAACCTCCAGTCCAGATTAGAACCTCCAGCCCAGATTAGAAC
>NW_013963945.1:0-265 GCF_001266775.1 Austrofundulus limnaeus | reverse complement strand
ACCTCCAGCCCAGGTTAGAACCTCCAGTCCAGGTTGGAACCTCCAGACCAGGTTAGAACCTCCAGTACAGGTTAGAACCTCCAGCCCAGATTAGAACCTCCAGTCCAGGTTAGAACCTCCAGCACAGATTAGAACCTCCAGCCCAGGTTAGAACCTCCAGTCCAGGTTAGAACCTCCAGCACAGATTAGAACCTCCAGCCCAGGTTAGAACCTCCAGTCCAGGTTAGAACCTCCAGCCCAGGTTAGAACCTCCAGCCCAGGTTAG
>NW_013963944.1:0-524 GCF_001266775.1 Austrofundulus limnaeus | reverse complement strand
TTTGTTTAATAACTGCTACTTTCTGATCTTTGAGCTCCTGAGTCCTGCCTACACTCTTGGGTTCAATTTATATTAATCAAATCGAGACAAAAGCCATCATTTATGTTGAAGTTCGCAGGTTTTGTTTGGTGGATTTCTATCTGTTTTTTGGGGGGGGGTAACTGGTAGACTATCCATCTCAGAAGTTCTACATCAATTTTTGTTCAAACCCTCCCTCCTTTTTTAACCATTGATATGTACAGTAAACCCAAACCACTGATAATTTAATCTTTGTTTCACCATGTATGACTGGCTTTAAGTCTTTATCTGACTGTTTTAGGATTATTACACATGTGGACTGTAAATGTGTTGCAGTAGAGTTGATGAAATGTCTGTACTGCAGCAGTTCCTCCAGTATCAACATAAACCACTTTCAGCACTCCTTCATGTGCCTCTGTAGGACAGGTGAAAGGATGAGAAGAGCTGAAGTTTAACCTCAGTGTGACCACAAGTTGTCCTTGTAATTAACAGATAACCTTTAATGG
>NW_013963943.1:0-524 GCF_001266775.1 Austrofundulus limnaeus | reverse complement strand
GTTGTAAGAGACCAAACAGGTAAACAGTACGACATGGTTGAGACTGGCTGCTAGCTTAGCCGTTAAAAAAAGGACATTAACTAAAGAGTATTTGTTTTTCATGTATTAGATTTCTGCATTTGGCCCCTCAGCCCCGGATACATTTTTCTTTTGGCCCTCTCGGGGAAAATGTTTGGGCCCCACTGAAATATAGTTAATATTTTGATGTAAAAGTTGAATAATCTCAGAGCTGAAAGTCACTGTTTGATCTTGTAAATGCTGGTTAAAGCTCTATCGTGCAAAAATCAGTCCATTTGCTTTGGGAGAAATCATGCTTTTTGCTTTTTTCTACAGAACCATTACATTTTATTAAATACCAAAACAAATCCAGTGGTCTTACTGTACTCCTGCGTCAGCGCTAACTGCAGCATGACGAGCTTCTCCTTCCTGATGAGGAGATTTTAGCTCGTTAACGAGGCAGATTTTGCTCCTGGCTTCATCCATTTCTGATCCCAGATCGTTGTTGCGCTGACACATGGAAGGAC
>NW_013963942.1:1249-1524 GCF_001266775.1 Austrofundulus limnaeus | reverse complement strand
TCTCTCGCTTGGATGGGGGAGGGGACGGAGACGAGTCATCACCTCTAGGAGGAGGAGGATAGTCTCTGTGATGAGGCTTTTTCTGAAACCACCCACGGTTGCTAGGGAAACGAGCACGTCCCTCACCTGGGTAGTTATTTGGACGCTGACCCCCTTGTGGAGGTCTGTAGTCCTTTTCTCGGTCTCTGTCACTCCACTTTGGTTTAGAACTCCAGTTGCCTTTGTTTTGTGGTTTCTTTGATTTAAAACCTGATTTCTTCTTTGCTTTTTTAGGA
>NW_013963942.1:0-249 GCF_001266775.1 Austrofundulus limnaeus | reverse complement strand
TTCAGAATGCGTCTGAGCGTCCCCTTTATCGGGTTTTGCGGCCATGGTTTTTTTTTTCCTTAAAGAATAATGCTTAATGCCTTTAGGCTTGAATGATTTCGGCATATGGACATAAATTAATTGTTAATTAATAAATGCCAAAGTTAAACCAAAATTTTCCCAAATAGGTTAAATTTAGAAACAACTTTTTATTAAAACAACTTTTTATTGTTATTTTATTCTAATTTAATTTATTTTATTGTATTTAGT
>NW_013963941.1:0-524 GCF_001266775.1 Austrofundulus limnaeus | reverse complement strand
GCTAAATACTTTTACTATAAGTTTTTTCTTCTTCAGCTTGAAGGGTCTTTAGAACAAGAGAAGAAAATACGGATGGACCTTGAGAGAGCAAAGCGGAAGCTTGAAGGAGACTTAAAGTTGGCCCAAGAAAGTATCATGGACCTGGAAAATGACAAACAGCAACTCGAAGAGAGGCTGAAAAAGTAACTTTTTTTTCAAACGTAGAAAACAAATCAGTTTTACACAAGAATCATTTTACAGCTTTTACTTACATGAATGATGTATTATAATTCACAGGAAAGACTTTGAAATCAGTCAACTGAATGGTAAAATAGAGGATGAACAAATTATGAGTGCCCAACTCCAGAAAAAACTGAAGGAGCTGCAGGTGAAGCTTTACAGGAGAAACTCTGAACTTAAAACTGACAATGAGTTCAACAAAATTTACATGAAGTTTTGCTATGAATCTGTGACAGGCACGCATTGAAGAACTGGAGGAGGAGCTGGAAGCAGAGCGAGCTGCTCGAGCCAAGGTGGAGAAGCAG
>NW_013963940.1:0-524 GCF_001266775.1 Austrofundulus limnaeus | reverse complement strand
ATTCAGAACAATTCACCAAGAAATAGTACTTAGTGGCATCTTCTGTATCGGTTTAATAACTTCTTTGCACTCTGCCTGAATAAAATAGCAAACAACAAAAAGGAGTTGTAACACACAACTACAGCAAGAAGACACTTTATTGTCTTGAACTGTCCTCTTCTCCAGAGATTGCTGGGAAGCAGAATAAATTTCTCCTTCTGAAATATTTTGATATGTTGTTTCTAATAAAGTATCAGAGGGGATGAAGTGTTTTATCATCACGACTAACTTACAAGTGTAAAACTTTTATTGTAACCTGCCTCCAAAAGCAGGCAGAAAATTCTGTTTGCCCCGATCTGGCTGTGTGTATTTGTGTCTGTTAGCAAAATATCTCATAAACCACTCAATGAATTTTGTTTATTAAAATTCAGGTAACTAGAAAATTTGCATTTTCTGCAAAAATGCAGTGTGAATGGTTAACACTGACAGATTCTTGTAGAAAAAGAGATGTACAGAAATGTGTAGTAAAAAAAACACAAAAAAGT
>NW_013963939.1:0-524 GCF_001266775.1 Austrofundulus limnaeus | reverse complement strand
CCTCTGTCCCACCAAAAGGTCCTACTTTGTCCCACCAACAGGTCATCCTCTGTCCCACCAACAGATCCACCTCTGTCCCACCAACAGATCCTCCTCTGTCCCACCAACAGGTCCTCCTTTGTCCCACCAACAGGTCCTCCTCTGTCCCACCACAGGTCCTCCTCTGTCCTACCAACAGGTCCTCCTCTGTCCCACCAATAGATCCTCCTCTGTCCTTCCCATCTGTCCTCATTCACCATCTAGATCTTACATCTTCACTTTTCCACCTTTATTTTTCCCGAGCTTCATTGCTTTTCTCTCCAGAGCATACCTGCACTTCTTTCAGCTCTCTTCCACCTGCTGCCACTCTCAGCCCCTAACAGATCAAATGTTCTTTACGGTCCTCCACTGTCACCACAGCAGATCATCTGGATTCAGGCCCAATTTTAACACTGCTTAGGTTCATAATACAACCTCCAGTATAATACAATCATCATTTTTTTAGCTACAGCTACAGTTTATGTGCTTTGCTATGCACAACTTAC
>NW_013963938.1:0-524 GCF_001266775.1 Austrofundulus limnaeus | reverse complement strand
TTTATTAACAGAAGACAAACAGGAAAACTTCCCATTTCGCAACACAAGTCAGCAGATTTGATCTTATTTATCCATGTGTAGATTGATTGCTCATGTAGAACAGAAAAATGTAAAAACACATGGAAATAAAAATACACAAAGCATTTTAATAAATTGATTCTGCTGTTCCCATCACTAGTTGCTAAAATGAGGCAAGACAGCCATGCACAGTAGATCTGCTAATGTACACAATTTGTTGGAACTAAGCTGAAAAAACAAATGAATGAAGGTCAATTAAATTATACATCAGGTAAAGTTCTCCTTTTGTAATGAATTTGTGCATTTTAAGCACATGCATTATTTATTTGGTGCTTCCTCATATGACTCATACCATCATCAATTTCACAAGCTGATTCGGATCACGTGTGGCAGAACCTCTTCTGGCAAATATATGTAATTAATATGTCCAGCAGAGGTAGACAGGGTATACAGATCCTAAAAACAATGGGCCTCATGCAAGAACATGTCCGTATTCTTATCCTAAA
>NW_013963937.1:0-525 GCF_001266775.1 Austrofundulus limnaeus | reverse complement strand
CCTTTGAAGCAATTCTGATTCAGATAAAGGCTTTGGAATTGCTTTGTATTGCAACAACCCCCGAGGCTAAAGGCTTATCAGAAATTCTGCGAGGAATTCTCTTTCATGCAGCATCAGCCCTCAAATTTTTATTTCTTTTTCCGAGTATCTTTCTGAATACTTGATATTTCTGTTGATGCTCTGAAATGAAATTGGAGAACGATCTGTTGGTATTTTACAAGATATAACGATGGAAACTGCCTCTACATCTGTGTCTGTGGTGCTTTAGTTATTCATAACTCAGATTTTTTTAGGATTCTTGGGAAGCTATTGGTGGGCTTATTTGAAACAGTCTCCCACTTTTTACTGGATAGATACTGTATGTTTTTATATGATGTTCAAAGCTGTGCAACATGTAGGACTATCTCAGAGGAACAGCCAGCTTTCTTTCTTCCACACTTGGTCATCGGAGCGGGATTGTGTAAGTGTGCATAGACACACACATATACAGGTGCTGGTCATAAAATTAGAATATCATGAAAAAGT
>NW_013963936.1:0-525 GCF_001266775.1 Austrofundulus limnaeus | reverse complement strand
GTACAAAAAACTAAAATATCACCCATAAATAAAGCCCACTGACCCGGTGAGGGTGGTTCTGAAGTGAGCGTCCTCTCAGAAACGTGTTTTTATCCCTCCCAGGTGTGGCGCATTGAGAAGTTGGAACTGGTCGAAGTGAAGCCGAACCTGCACGGACAGTTTTATGGAGGAGACTGCTACCTGGTGCTGTACACGTATCAGGTGTCCAGCAGAAAGCAGTACATACTCTACATGTGGCAGGTCGGTATGAGAACAGCTTTGAAGCCTTTCGTTTTCTCACCAAACAAACTCATTCCTCATGACGAGTCTCTGACATCAGGGACGTCACGCCACGAAGGATGAGATCACGGCGAGCGCCTATCAGGCCGTCAACATCGACAACATGTACAACGGAGCCCCCGTCCAGGTCCGAGTGGTCATGGGGAAGGAGCCTCGCCACTTCCTGGCTATATTCAAAGGCAAACTCATCGTTTTTGAGGTGCGTTATTTTCATAAAAAGTATTATTTTATGGCTGTGTATTGTCA
>NW_013963935.1:0-525 GCF_001266775.1 Austrofundulus limnaeus | reverse complement strand
CGCTTGGCTGTGCAGCGACAAGATTTTATTTGCCCTCAGGGATTGAGAGGAAGTGAGAACAGCCAGACAAGAATCCTGTCACAGCTTCATGTGCAGATAATATTCACAAGCTTTTACCGCAAGAAAATAGTGACTAATCCAAAGCATACATCTGCAGTTTATCATCCCACTGTTTACACAGCGACTTCTATGGCATTTCTTGTCTGCTTCGAACTTTCCGGCTTTAAACAAAACATTAAGTTGATAGTCTTGACAGTCTTTCCTTTTATGTATCTACAAATCTAAGCTTTCTGAAAGTATTTTTTTTACTTACCCAGCTCAGTCCAAACAGTTTAACAGGAAGATCAGCCTGACAGACCTCTTTAGTGACTGCTGCTTTAGTAGGTGCAAAGGTCATTGCCACGCCAAGCCGATCAGTGTGAATTGGAGGTGTTTAAAAACAGCTTTTTGTTAATCAGTACCTCGCAGCTTTTGTGCAATAACATAAAGCAATCTTGTTCCTAAATATTCAGACATTTTTTAAAT
>NW_013963934.1:0-525 GCF_001266775.1 Austrofundulus limnaeus | reverse complement strand
AAATATTCCACTATATGTACTTAAACTTCATGGGTGCCAACACTGGTGAGCAGGACTGTATACACACACATAATCTCAACAACAAAACAAAGATGCAAAAAAATCAGCATAAACAGTAAAACAAATGTTTAATCTCTCTACAAACTGTAGCTTTAACAAAGACACTCAGCACTTGGAAAAATTAAAGTTCAGACGACTCACAGGCAAATAAAGCAACACTTACCCATCTTTGTCTTCGTAGGAGTCTCTGAGATTTGCACTCACGTCCATATATCTCTGTCAAGACACGTGCAACATGCATCATGAAGCTTGAAGTCAGACATATATTTTTACAAAGAAAACATCTAACTACTAACTAAAATATCTCCATTGCTAAATCTAACTGTTTTATTAATCATCTGCTGTAAAGGTTTATGTATCTGCTGCTGCTACACCTGAATTTCCCCAACAATAAAGGCTGTTTCTATTCTGTTCTTCTAAACCAAGATTTCAGAAGGATTAACTAATGATTATATTTTAAAATAT
>NW_013963933.1:0-525 GCF_001266775.1 Austrofundulus limnaeus | reverse complement strand
CTCTGTGAGACCTGATGAATGTGCGGCTGGTGGGAAACATTTCTCCTGCCGTGAACTTGAGTCGCAGCTGGAGGTCGTATAAAGCTGCTCCTCCTCTGGACTTAAAGAAAAACTTCAGCGTTTTTCTCTGAAACGTGTGTAAAAAAAACAGCTAAAGAAACATTCATGTGAGAGCTGAAAAGCTTTGCTGAAGTAGCCGAAATTAATTGGTAAAGCTAAAACTAGCAAAACATTAGCTAAAATATGGCTGTCTTAAAGCTGAAAGTAGAAAAAACTGTAAATTTAGCAAATGCCTAACAAAAATTAGCAAAATGCCAGCTTAAAGCTAACAATAGCTGAAAGCTATTTCAAACTAGAAGTGGCAAAAGGTTATCTAGAAGCTAAAAAGTGCTACATGCTAAGTAATCGTAATCGTTGGTAGTTAGTAGAAAACAGTAGTTAGTAAAACACCAGCTAAAAGCTAAAAGTAGCAAAAGGCTAGCTTAAAACAGCAACTAGTTAGTTAGTAGTAGCAATAAAAAATTG
>NW_013963932.1:0-337 GCF_001266775.1 Austrofundulus limnaeus | reverse complement strand
GATCATATTATACATGAGATCGTATTATACATGAGGTCGTATTATATATGAGATCATATTATACATGAGATCGTATTATACATGAGGTCGTATTATATATGAGATCATATTATACATGAGATCGTATTATACATGGGGTCGTATTACACATGAGATCGTATTATACATGAGATCGAATTATAAATGAGATCGTGTTATACATGAGATCATATTATGCATGAGATTGTATTATACATGAGATCATATTTTACATGAGATCGAATTATAAATGAGAGCATATTATACATGAGATCGTATTATACATGAGGTCGTATTATGCAGTATATGAGATCGTATT
>NW_013963931.1:0-525 GCF_001266775.1 Austrofundulus limnaeus | reverse complement strand
GATGTAAGAATTACTTTATGGCAAAACCCCCTGCTTACTTGGCTTCTCGTTGAGATAAGTACAACATTTTACTACTGGAAAGCTGCTGCTTTACTTTTTATGACCTTCACTTTATGGTGCGCATATGGGGGTTCCGTGGAGATTGAGTCATTGTTTTAACAACATCAGAAAACAGAGTGAGACATGATCATTGTAAGAACAATCTGATTTGGAGGACAGAAATATCTCTGAACAATAAAAAGTCATTTTTGAGCAGAAGGTATAAAATATATTTCAATCACGGACATAAAAAAACACTTTTCAAGATAAAATGGGCAAAAAAAGGTTGTATTTCCTTATAACTTGATATTGGGGACATGAGCTTTCACACTTAAAATCTCTCTTGTTGTCTACTATTGTATCCATTCAATGAAAAATCCTAGATGTAGGATGTTTCTCACTCCCAGTACAAGTCCTCTGCCCAATCAACCAGCCAATCAAATAACTACTAATGTAATAAATTTTTCGACTCTTTTGATAACTGAA
>NW_013963930.1:0-525 GCF_001266775.1 Austrofundulus limnaeus | reverse complement strand
TTCTCTTTGAAAAGCATACACATGAAAAACTCCATGTCCCTCATCATTATACTGATGGTTTTCAACTACATGACATGCATTCATACAGAACACAGGAATACATACATACAGAAGAGCACTGCATTCGAAGAAAAAAGTCGACTTGTTATCTTGTATTTCCGAGATGTCATAATTCCAACATAAGAAGTCATCATCTTGAGATAAGAAGTCATAATTATGAGCTGAGATCTTTTAATTATGAGAAAGGTTAAGGAGTCTTAGCTGACCTAGGCCTGTACTACAGGAAAAGCAGACAAAGACTGCACTATTGGATTTAATGTTTATATTTCCTCTTATGTGTGAAACATTTGGAAATATTGAGTTTGTAATGTGAATGGCATTAATATTATTATGTCGACATTGCGCAGGAACCTTCAGTCCTTGGGCTTGTTGAGATGAAAACACTCTGACCTGCTGGAAGTTACTCTCTTCCCGCAGCAATAATGCTTTATAGGTCAGCGATGACTCCCCTTAAAGAGTAACTTA
>NW_013963929.1:0-525 GCF_001266775.1 Austrofundulus limnaeus | reverse complement strand
CAATAAATGCTAAATGTAAAAGTTAAACCATGTTGTGTGTTACTGTTGAAGTTTCTTTTTAAGTTTTTTAGAATGGAAGCCTTTGCTGCATGGTGTTTGGCTCTTGTAAGGATGTCATCATCCTGAGACAAAAGCAGCCGCTAACACTGCTAACACTGCTAACATGGCTAACACGGCTAACTCTGCTAATGCTTCCTACAAGACATCAAACTTGCAGTTGCAGTGGGTCTGTCGGACCACATACGATCCACCTTGTTCAGCAGTGCCTAGAATTAGCTAACTGGGATGATGTCATCATCCTGAGACAAACGTCCATGCTAACAACTGCTAACCATTGCTAACTTTAATAATGCTGCAGAAGATAGAATTTCAAAATGCATTCATTGAAAACAACGTGGGTGGTACCTGTAATCCAGCAGTTTGAAGTGCAGCTCTGACAATGGCTGCAACTGCAACTTTGATGTTTTGTAGGGAAGCTTTAGCAGCGTTAGCAGTATTGGTATTTGCTTTGTCACAGGATGATGA
>NW_013963928.1:0-525 GCF_001266775.1 Austrofundulus limnaeus | reverse complement strand
CACATCATCTGAAGGCTAGGCCATCTCATTTCACAGTCATTTTATGCAGCCTACTATACACGAACTGTGTAGGGTGTTGTCTCTGTGGGCCACTGTCTAGGTAAGCTACAGCCCCTGAATTTGGACACTCTCATCATTGCATACGCATATGTCTATTATTTTTATTGTTACGGTCTGTGTTTTAATTGTCTTTATTTTAACTTTACAGAGCACAATAAAATTACAGTTCAGAACGACCCATTTGAGAAAGACTGTCATGTTTTTTAAAAGATGTTTGGCCAACATGCAGAACACTCTCAGGAGACGAGGAAAGTTCAAAAGGTTTATTTACAAATAAAATAAAAAAATAGAGAATCTCCTTCTGGGGCTGGAGACCCAGGGGAAGGGAATCACTGAAGGCAGATCAACATCTGATGATGATGAGCAACACAATATGATGAGCAACACAAAAATAGGTGGCACGTTGGCTCAGTTGGTAGAGCTGATGCCTCTCGGCAAGAAGGTCACTGGTTCAAATCCCGGTCC
>NW_013963927.1:0-525 GCF_001266775.1 Austrofundulus limnaeus | reverse complement strand
AAAATGGATGGATGGATGGATGGATTAAAGCTCAACAAAAAAGTACATATTTTGAGATCATTGTTCAACTCATTCTATAATTTCACCCCAATAACTGAAACACATTTAGATCTTACTTTACTTTCTCTTTAGCATGTTCAAAATTAATAAACAATGTAAATATATTCTCGATTTCTTAACTTAAACAATTTATGAATTCCAGAAGACTTTTATTCATTAACCCTAAACATTATTTCTAGTATTTTTATGTATGTCCACAATCACCTCAGTTTTCTGCCACTTTTCTTCAAGATTAAACATTTTACTGCTTTTTTATGTGACAATGTCTTTCTGTCCTTGATTCAGTTGTTTTCTTTAGCCAGAAAAAACACACACATACATACACACACATCCGTACACACCTCATGGTTTTACATGAGAAAATGTCTTTTCCTCTTTCTCCATTTCTGACCTGGTGCCCCAAACAAATCCTGAATTAATTAAAAAGGGAAATCCCAAACGTCCCCAAGACACACACACACACAC
>NW_013963926.1:0-525 GCF_001266775.1 Austrofundulus limnaeus | reverse complement strand
CTTGTATAACCCCCTTAGTTGCTAAAACAAACATCATTTGTCAAAACACAAACTTCATTAAATCCATGAAGGTCAGAATCTGAAGTTTTGTAGCAGAACATTGAGCTTCCCTCCTCCACCTCCCTAAACACACACACACACACTCTCTCTCTTTTTCTGAACTTAATTCACACCATACCTCTAAACCTACCTAGTAGAGCTCAGTAGAGCTGCAAAAAAAAGTGGACCAGGACAAGGTCCTCACTTCCCAAAATTACCTAATTTTGTTGGTTAAAACCATGAGGGTCCTCACTCTGTAGTAAAAATACGCACACACACCAGCCTGCCTTTTCCTAACACAGCTGGGGTCATCAACAACATTTGCTCAAGGACTTGAAATATTTTCTAAGCAGGCAATGTGAAGGCCAGCCTTTTCATTAGCCAGGTTCCTGGAAGATTCTTTTCTTTTGTTTGCTGCTTTACTTTCTCAACTGTTAAGATTTTCACTATTTTCCTTTTTTAAAAGAGATGTTCTTGATGCAACTT
>NW_013963925.1:0-525 GCF_001266775.1 Austrofundulus limnaeus | reverse complement strand
GAACAGTAACAGTAACAGTAACAGTAACAGTAATAGTAACTGTAACAGTAATAGAACAGTAACAGTAAAAGTAACAGTAACAGTAATAGTAACTGTAACAGTAATAGAACAGTAACAGTAACAGTAATAGAACAGTAACAGTAACAGTAACAGTAACAGTAACTGTAACTGTAACAGTAACAGTAATAATAACAGTAACAGTAACTGTAACAGTAATAGAACAGTAACAGTAACAGTAACAGTAATAGTAACTGTAACAGTAATAGAACAGTAACAGTAACAGTAACAGTAACAGTAATAGTAACTGTAACAGTAATAGAACAGAAACAGTAACAGTAACAGTAACAGTAACAGTAACTGTAACAGTAACAGTAATAATAACAGTAACAGTAACTGTAACAGTAATAGTAATAGTAACTGTAACAGTAATAGAACAGTAACAGTAACAGTAATAGTAACTGTAACAGTAATAGAACAGTAACAGTAACAGTAACAGTAATAGTAACTGTAACAGTAATAGAACAG
>NW_013963924.1:0-525 GCF_001266775.1 Austrofundulus limnaeus | reverse complement strand
AATCAGTTAATTGGGAGATAACTACAAGATTACATTTATTTGTCCTGATATTAACCCTCCGTTTTGGACCGTTCTGGTCCTGCTCTGGTCCTAGTCTTATTACAGGTCAGTGGTTCAAGTAGTGACTTGCTGTTTTTTAGTGTTTAAACTACAGTTTTGGTCCTTCTGTCTCTTTTACTCCTGGATCTGAGTGTTTGTGTGAACTCCATGTTTCTGTAGAACCTGAGGTCCAAGACTCAGCTCAGGCTGGGACCTCCTGCCTGATCTCTGGTACTTGATTCTGGATCTGGTCAGGCAGGACTCTGTGGATCATGACTGAGCTGAGGTCAGGTTTGTGTGGATGTTGGTTTTGAGTCCAGAATGAGCTTCTGTTGTGTTCAGTGTCTGTGAAATGACTGCAGTAAACAGATTTCTGAATAAGGATGTATGAATAATACTGTAAATACTGTTTAGATGAATAAACTTTTAGAACCATGTGTTTCTTTGTGAGTCATGTTTTATTTAAAGTCCAAAACCATAACAGTC
>NW_013963923.1:0-525 GCF_001266775.1 Austrofundulus limnaeus | reverse complement strand
ACATGGCCGCCACAGCTAAATCAGACCTGTCCAACATGGCCGCCACAGTTAAATCAGACCTGTCCAACATGGCTGCCACAGTTAAATCAGACCTGTCCAACATGGCCACCACAATTAAGTCAGACCTGTTCAACATGGCCGCCACAGTTAAATCAGACCTGTCCAACATGGCCGCCACAATTAAGTCAGACCTGTCCAACATGGCCGCCACAATTAAGTCAGACCTGTTCAACATGGCTGCCACAGTTAAATCAGACCTGTCAAACATGTCAGCCACAGTTAAATCAGACCTGTCCAACATGTCAGCCACAGTTAATTCAGACCTGTTCAACATGGCTGCCACAGTTAAATCAGACCTGTCCAACATGGCCGCCACAATTAAGTCAGACCTGTTCAACATGGCTGCCACAATTAAGTCAGACCTGTTCAACATGGCCGCCACAGTTAAATCAGACCTGTCCAACATGGCCGCCACAATTAAGTCAGACCTGTTCAACATGGCTGCCACAATTAAGTCAGACCTGT
>NW_013963922.1:0-525 GCF_001266775.1 Austrofundulus limnaeus | reverse complement strand
AATGGTTGGATGAACAGTTGGATGGATGGACAGATGGATGAATGGTTGGATGGATGAATGGTTGGATGAACAGTTGGATGGATGGACAGATGGATGAATGGTTGGATGGATGAACAGTTGGATGGATGGACAGATGGATAAATGGTTGGATGGATGAATGGTTGGATGAACAGTTGGATGGATGGACAGATGGATGAATGGTTGGATGGATGAATAGTTGGATGGATGGACAGATGGATGAATGGTTGGATGGATGAACAGTTGGATGAACGGTTGGATGGATGAATGGTTGGATGAACGGATGGACAAACTGTTGGATGGATGAACGGTTGGATGGATGAATGGTTGGATGGATGAACAGATGGACGGATGAACGGTGGGATGAATGGATGGATGAACAGTTGGATGAACAGTTGGATGGATGAATGGTTGGATGAACAGACGGATGAACGGTTGGATGGATGAACAGTTGGATGAATGGTTGGATGGATGAACGGTTGGATGGATGAATGGTTGGATGAACGG
>NW_013963921.1:1263-1525 GCF_001266775.1 Austrofundulus limnaeus | reverse complement strand
TTTAGGTCTATGATTCAGATTTAGGTCTATGATTCAGATTTAGGTCTATGATTCAGATTTAGGTCTATGATTCAGATTTAGGTCTATGATTCAGATTTAGGTCCATGATTTAGATTTAGGTCTATGATTTAGATTTAGGTCCATGATTTAGATTTAGGTCTATAATTTAGATTTAGGTTTATGATTTAGATTTAGGTCTATGATTTAGATTTAGGTCCATGATTTAGATTTAGGTCTATGATTTAGATTTAGGTCTATGATT
>NW_013963921.1:0-263 GCF_001266775.1 Austrofundulus limnaeus | reverse complement strand
CTATGATTTAGATTTAGGTCTTTGATTTAGATTTAGGTCTATGATTCAGATTTATGTCTGTGATTCAGATTTAGGTCTATGATTCAGATTTAGGTCTATGATTTAGGTCTATGATTCAGATTTAGGTCCATGATTTAGATTTAGGTCCATGATTTAGATTTAGGTCTATGATTTAGATTTAGGTCTATGATTCAGATTTATGTCTGTGATTCAGATTTAGGTCTATGATTCAGATTTAGGTCTATGATTTAGGTCTATGATTC
>NW_013963920.1:0-525 GCF_001266775.1 Austrofundulus limnaeus | reverse complement strand
AAAGTGCAGTGCAGGAAATAGTTATCACTCTTTCTGTTTCTCTCCTACCAACTCACCACAAAACTAACTCCAAATGTTCACAGACAAGGCAAGACAGGCAAATCATAAAACTGAGATTTTACAATGAATCAAAACAACAGATTGCTCAGAAAAAAAAGCTGTTAATCACAACAACAGTCCGTGTATCTTGTTAGAATAACAGGGATTTGTGCAGCATTCATCATTGTCAAATTGATTGTAATAATGTTGGTCTGCGGGACATCCCCCGGCTGTGTCAGCTTTTTTTTTCCAGCATTCTTTTAATATTTCTCCTGCACAATTACAGCCAGCCTGTTTGACTTTTAGAGAGATTCTTTTGTAATTTAATTTACGTTTGAGGCATTAAGCTGGGGCTCTCATCCAGATGGACTTACAACAAGCACAACAGTAGAATTACTGCAAAAGTGAAAACGTGAGAGAAATATTAAGTGGTAACAAGAGAATTACAGAAGCAGAAAATGCTGCTAGGTGCAGAGGGAAAGGAAG
>NW_013963919.1:0-525 GCF_001266775.1 Austrofundulus limnaeus | reverse complement strand
TGCCTGCCTGAGCCTCTACATACACGTCTGCCTGCCTGAGCCTCTATATATACCTCTGCCTTCCTGAGCCTCTATATATATGTCTGCCTTCCTGAGCCTCTACATATACCTCTGCCGTCCTGAGCCTCTACATATATGTCTGCCTGCCTGAGCCTCTACATACACTGCCTTAGTGAGCCTCTACGTACACTGCCTGCCTGAGCCTCTACATACACGTCTGCCTGCCTGAACCTCTACATACACGTCTGCCTGCCTGAGCCTCTACATACACGTCTGCTTGCCTGAGCCTCTACATACACGTCTGCTTGCCTGCCTAAACCTCGACATACACGTCTGCCTGCCTGGCTGCCTGGCTGCCTGAGCCTCTACATACACGTCTGCCTGCCTGAACCTCTACATACACGTCTGCCTGCCTGCCTGAGCCTCTACATACACGTCTGCCTGCCTGAGCTTCTTCGTGTATGTAGAGGCTCAGGCAGCCAGACGTGTATGTAGAGGCTCAGGAAGGCAGAGGTATATATATAG
>NW_013963918.1:0-525 GCF_001266775.1 Austrofundulus limnaeus | reverse complement strand
TTCCTGGTATGCTGCTTCAGCCATTAGAACTGGGTTAATGATTCACTGATATCCACTTAATGTGGATTATTGTCAGCACTAGTCTCGTCTTGTTTTGTGACTCTGAACTTGGTGGTTTCTGTCTTCATTTTCATGACAAACTTAATTTGACTTTAAGCAGCAACACACGAGAAGCATTAATAATATCAGCTGTTTGCAAAACAAGTGAGATTGATTCCTAATGCATGGGATGCAATGTGCAAATAGTTTTATTCTTGTATATTTCTTTATGGCAGGGAAGCAGGGGTGGGGGTCACACGAACAGAGCGGTCTGTTAGGTTTTTACTGTTCATGACAAGATGGATTCATGTCGGTAACTGCAGCTCAGAGCAGACTGGCGACAAACACTTTCCCCTTTTTCAGCCCATCTCCCCCACACGTTTCATTCGTCACCATATTTAACAAAAAAACAATAAAATTTCTAACAGAGTTCAAAATGTAAAAGATTTCGGGCTACAACTCAAATTTTAGCTCAATTTCCATAAA
>NW_013963917.1:0-525 GCF_001266775.1 Austrofundulus limnaeus | reverse complement strand
CTGTGCAGCGGGGCGGGGTTTAAGGTCGCTGTCAGCCTGTTGTGTGTGTTTATCCTTCGGCACCGAAACCTGATGCATAAAGTTGTATTTTTGCTCCGCTCTCGAGGTTTTGACTGATGGGAGACTAGTTGGAGACTCCATGTTGTGGGGAGAAAATGACAGTTTTGTTGTTGCGTTCTCACTGGATTCTGATGGTTTGCACGGTCAATGTTTGCAAACCAGGATCTGTTTTTGTATTTGGATCGCAAAACTCCACTCTTGGCCATGCACATTATTTTGTTGGCCATTTCCACTCGCATCATATCCCCATTTGTACCCACCTCAGCAGCTTCTTGTAATGACCAGAGGCCTTGGAAGTTTTCAATCTCATTTCTGAAAGCTCACACCTGCGCAGGACGTGGCTGGCTTGTGAACGATCGCAGCAACATAAAGACCGACTGGTTGTTTAGGGGCTGATTTTGATTAGAAAATGTGTTTTGAATTCAGCTCTAGTGTAGAAGACAAAGCCATGGCCTTACAAAACAA
>NW_013963916.1:0-525 GCF_001266775.1 Austrofundulus limnaeus | reverse complement strand
TTACTCTTGTTTTTTGTCTCTGAGTGTCATAAAATCAGTGATACAATCTGTGAAAATACAAATTGAACATCTGTTTGGCAGATATACATAGCTTTAAATTGCCGTGGTTTTCAATTTGTCATCTTTACAAAACACATCATAAAATTTATGTTATAGATATTAGTTTTGGTGCCCCCCGAAAATATTTTCTGCAGGCGCCACTGCTTTGCCGATTGATTTAAAATGATCTAATTATAGTAAAAACTTACAAAGCAGCCATTCTGGTCAAACCTTGAAAATGTCACGTACTCTAATGCTCAGAGTATGTGCTGTGAATGACTCTCAGCTACTACCATATGAAATTTTACCCAAATATCTGCAATGAGGCCCGTTATACTTGGGCACGACTCTGGGTAATTACAGCAGGTAGCGCTTCTTATCCTCAAAGCTTTATCTGCAGATTGAAGCTCCTAGCCTAGAACACAGCTCAACCTGGTGAGACCACATACAAGAGGTGGTTCTGCTGTCACGAGTGGAAATCACAGC
>NW_013963915.1:0-525 GCF_001266775.1 Austrofundulus limnaeus | reverse complement strand
CATTTCAACTGCGCTCAGTTCCACATTCATTGGATGTAGAAAGGAAAGGTGCGCAGGTGAGTGACCTGCTGCAGGACACAATCCTGTCTGCTGCATGAATTCTTTCAGCTCAGTTTGTTTAATAAAACAAAAACAGATTTCCTTTAAATAAATATGTAACAATAAGGGTCAAAAGTTTTCTGCTTTCGTCATTTAAAGTTGGTCTTTACTCAACATTTAGGTAAAAAGGAACTTGTTACTTCTCTATAAAGAGTTGTAGCAACTTCTTATAATTCTCTCTCTCTTTTTTTTGCCAAAGCATCGATTTTATCAGCAGCTTCTGTCGGACCTGTTGTCACTTTCTGCAGCAGCAGCAGCAGCAGCAGGGTGGAGAGATGGCTGAAGAAGATGCCACTTATTCTAATCTGGTTTTTCGAAACAAGGCTACGAATCAAAAAGGTGAGAGGCTCCTGCTTCTTTAACAGAGAAACTGATTTTAGTCATGTAGATTGTTTAAAGTTTGAGTTTAGACACTGAATCAGACAG
>NW_013963914.1:0-526 GCF_001266775.1 Austrofundulus limnaeus | reverse complement strand
CATTTCTTGATTATGCTGGGAAACTGGTGTTCCCAGATAGCCAACTGTATATGGTTGATTGGTGATCACTGGATAGTCAGTCACAGCATAGACATAAAATATAATTTTATACTTTGTTAAACTTTTTTTTCCTTATTTTTTGATATATTCATTCATTGTTGTAAAACTACATGAATTTTACGTTCGTTGCTTCAGTAAGTAAGGAAGAGATTGTGTGGGTTTGCTTCTTATGTTTTTGTTTTCGTTATTGTTGTGTTTTTTCTTTTTTTAATACTATATTCAATAAAAAATTGATGGAAAAAAATGGTGGATGTTCATGATTTCATTACAGAACACAGCTTCATAATCATCTATATTTAGAGCTTCTTCACAGAAAGTAGTTTAACACTGATGTTCATGTCTGAGAGGATGACTGGGAGATATATTAACAAGCTGAAACATCTTGTAAGAGCTAGGGATGTCCCGATCAGATACTCAGCATCGGTGGCAGATATGGACATTTTTTGAAAATAGAATCGGGTAGAAT
>NW_013963913.1:0-526 GCF_001266775.1 Austrofundulus limnaeus | reverse complement strand
ATTCCATTCTTTTCAATCTTTGTGTCCTTGGGCAAAACACATTTTTGCCCATTGGTGGTCAGAGGACCTGCTGGCACTGGTGCATGGCATCCCCACCTCCTTCAGTGTGCAGCTGTGGCTACAATGTAGCTTAGCACTATGTGTGATGAGTGAATAATTGAAGTGTTAAGTGCTTTGGAGTCAGTAGGCTTTTAATAAAGCACAATTTATGTTCAGTCCATTTACTGTTATTTTATTTAGCTAGTCTTTAATGATTTTAGTTTGTCCTTTTTTACTTTTATTTGTATATTGTCTCTTGCTACCTTAGCTAGCATATTACTACTGTTAGCTAATATTTTAATTGTTTTTTTAGTAAGACTTCATCTCTTTTTATCCTTTTGTTGCATCATTTTGTTCTGTTTCTTTTAGTATTACCAACTTAGCTTCTTCCACAAATTTCAGCAGTTATTCAGCACTCTGTATGCTTATGAATTTAAGCAGAAAATGTTTCTTTACGTTTTTTTTTTTTTTTAGTTTATACTGCAGG
>NW_013963912.1:0-526 GCF_001266775.1 Austrofundulus limnaeus | reverse complement strand
CAAAGGATAATGTTTTCTGACATGACAGAGCTGGCCGAGCCTCAGACGAATGTCCTCCCTCTGCGCTCAGGTCGGATTTTCCCCTGGTTTGTCGTGCGGCATGGGCACGCAAATCAATCAGCCCCCTTGTTCTAATCACTCCCACTTACATCACCCTGAAAATAAATGACACTGCTGAGGAAGGGAGATCAATAGAAGATAAGGTGAAAGTCTCCCCACTTCCTGCCCACCAGGCATGGGTTTTGGGGGCAAAGTCTGCTGAGAAGACAAGACGTCCCCTGAAGTTACTTCAATCTTAAATGCCAGTGAATAACAAGGGATTAGGTAAAGTTAATAAAATGGATTTTATTTTTTGGAAGTGTGTGTGTGGGAGGTATAAATATTTGGTGTTTGCTTGCACAAATCTTGAGATAAAAGTGTTGAGATATTTTCCTGCAAAAACCGTATCTTAAGTGCACACTTTCCTTAAACCAGCCTATTTATGGTTCCCCAAAAAAGATAGAAGACTCTAGAAAATGTTTTAGGT
>NW_013963911.1:0-526 GCF_001266775.1 Austrofundulus limnaeus | reverse complement strand
CCGTCAAATACCGTGAAACCAGTGAAAATGTTGAAAATACCGTGATACAAAATTTTGATCATATCGCCCAGCTCTAACAGCTACTTAAAGCGTGTGGTACATGTCTAATTAATTTATTAAAAAATGTAAACATTTGTTGAAATCAACTAAGAGTGGATTCAGTACCATCCCAGGGGTCCAAGCCCGCGGGGAGGGTGGGGGTGTCCTGGGCTGTAAACGCAGAAATAATTACTATCATGCTTAGGGCTATAACTGTAATGTCAACAGAAGAAAAGAAGAATACTGCAATCTATACAATTTATATACCTTGGAGATGTCCGGTTCCAGGAGGTCCAGTCTTCTCCACTTCAGCTTGGCAGCCCCCGAACTCTTTCCTCTCTGTGGCGTCCTGCAAACACCAGAATAAAACAAACACCTGGGGGGGCTGGTTATTGACACAAAAACAGTCTGTGTATAATTAAGTATTGTGTGTGTGTGTGTGTGTGTGTGTGTGTGTGTGTGTGTGTGTGTGTGTGTGTGTGTGTGT
>NW_013963910.1:0-359 GCF_001266775.1 Austrofundulus limnaeus | reverse complement strand
GACCCCCTGGGCCATGAGAAAAGTTATGAACGAAAACTTCTCCGTAACTGGAGGTACTGTATATAATGTCAACAGGTCAGTTTTTCTGTACTTTGTCCTAACAATGTCTCTAAAGGAAGTATTTCTTCGACTGTACAGAAACTTCCTGAAAGCTAAAGATGCCAGCCCCAGTCAGTGGAGTGTCAGCACACTGCCACATGGACTGCAGCAGGATTCCAGCAGTTGCGGAGTCTTGATTTTGAAGGTACAAAGAACACGAATAAATTATTTTTAAATAAAATTTATTTTTAATTTAAAATTCTTATTTTTCATAGTTTGCAGAAAGCTACTTGCAGATGGGAAGTCTGCTGTCAGTCAAC
>NW_013963909.1:0-526 GCF_001266775.1 Austrofundulus limnaeus | reverse complement strand
GGTAAATATTCACCCTCTGTGTTTTATCTTAATTCAGTAATGAGAGGTGTTTATTTGACCAGTCACTAACTCACTGCTCTGTGTGAAAACTTCTCCACCGAGGTGATGTACTATAGCGTTAAAACAAAATGTTTACAGACATTGTATAAAAAGACAATAAATCAGACAAAACCTTTCATATAATTCAGGTCAGTTATAATTGTATTTATTTGCTGAATGCAAGAATAAGGAAAGACACACCTCAAACACAAAGGAGCAACCTTCTTTGTGTGACATCGTGTGAAGAAAATGAAAAGAAATCCAAGAGTTCAGGAAGTGAACTGTTGACCTCCACAACTTTGGTTCATCGTTGGGTATGACTGCCAGATGCCTGCAGGTGCCTTGTTCACCTGTCCAAACAGTTATACACAAGTATGAACACCATGAGCATGTCCTGCTGTCGTAATGTTACAGGAAGAAAACATGTTCTGTATTTAAGACACCAAACAAAACGGGCCCTCATTGGTCTACTCTGGACAAAGACCTC
>NW_013963908.1:0-526 GCF_001266775.1 Austrofundulus limnaeus | reverse complement strand
CATTAAGACCTGCAGTGTGAACGTAGCCAATGTTAATTAGCTGTGGTGGCCATCTTGAATTGGGTTGACTCCAAATGTTGGTGTACATCCAATGATTACTTTGAGCATTTAGACAAAATTTGATCAATAAGATGTTTATGAGACATTTTGCTAACGGGCAGTCAGTCTTCATGCACTCAGAGTATGTTTTGGGGGTGATCCTCAGCTACTACCACACAAGATTTGAGCTCAGTATTTATAAAATTGCCTACCTTGTAGTCATTTTTGAATACGGTTGATTAGCCGTGGCGGCCATCTTGACTCAGGTTGACTCCAAGACTTTAATCAATAAATAGGTTTTTCATCCATTCAGTGCTTCCTGAGATATTTTGCTAACAGACTTTTGCTTCTGTTTCACAGCAGAGCGGACAAAGAACTTCATGAAACACTTTAAACACTGATGTGAGTGCGTGCGCCTCTGTACACTCGTGCTGCACGTTACCTGACGCTACACACACACACACACACACACACACACACACACACA
>NW_013963907.1:0-526 GCF_001266775.1 Austrofundulus limnaeus | reverse complement strand
TCCTCAGGTATGTGTGGTTTTAAAATTGCAGTTCTACTGCTTAAAGTTGGCATTAGCGGTAGGAAAGAGTTGAGAACCCTTTTAAGAAATGTTTGATTAAATATCTTGATTTATTTAGTAATTTGCTAGTTATTAGGTCATAATTTAGGGCAGAAAGCACATGGTAAAAACCATTGGACTGCATCTTTGAGGACTGCAGTTTCGATGCGAATGAACTCAACTCCATCCCGGTTTCTTCTTTGTGCACAGATCATCGCCTCGGCCTACTACATGCTGTCAGAGCTGTTCCAGCTCAATGATCCTCCCGAAGAAGATGAAGGAGAGTCGCTGCGGGCTGGCGGCTCAGAAGACAGCTACAGTGACGAAGACAGGGAGGAGGAAGACGGGGAGGAGGACGATCTGACAGAGGACAGCGATGAGAACGAATCCTACAGTAACTGCTCCAGGCCTCAGGACGATTGTAAAGCGGTGGCCGTGATTCGCTCCGTAGGGGAGCTGTCAGTCCCCGAGAAATACAAATCAACTC
>NW_013963906.1:0-526 GCF_001266775.1 Austrofundulus limnaeus | reverse complement strand
GTAGCTCCACAACTAAAAGCCAATTTCTTGAATTCAAAATACAAATCCTAACTTGAACAACAGTGGATATGGTATGGATTTTGAAAACAGTACAACTCTGAAATGTGACCAGCACACCAACTTTATCAGATTACTTATATCATTCCAAATCCAAAATCTGTACTTCTCACAGATGCTTCAAGGTTTTCTTTGAATGCCTGGTAAGTTTGGCACTTCAGCGGCAGTTTCAGGACTGTCATGCAGGTTGAGGCTACAGGCATGGTGATTTCTGGAGAAACTTCTACATACAAGTGCTCGGGAGGTACACTCCAACCGGTCCAAAACTTCAGGAGTTGTTGTAATTCTTCTGAAGACCCTGTAACGAGAGTCATACTTACTGTAAAATATGTGAAGATGTATTACATCATAACTACAACTTTAACCCAAACATCATTAACTTAAATCTGGCTTTCACTAGTTAAGTAAAACTGTTTGGAAAAAGGTAAGTTTTCCACCATGTTTCCATAGATACGAAGTCTAAAGGAAT
>NW_013963905.1:0-526 GCF_001266775.1 Austrofundulus limnaeus | reverse complement strand
TGAGGAGTTACAGATAAACTCAATCTTAATGACTGATAAACTTGTCTAACAGTTAACCAAAAGTTGTTAGGCTGATGGTCCTCTTTTGCATGCAAACAACCAGTGTTGATTGTCATCATTAAACTTGTTTGTTTACCATGTGAAGGTGCTGCTTATAAGACTTGGTTTATCTAACTCCACAGACGGAAGAGGTCTCTTGAAGGAGAGATTAAAGGTTTTCAATAAAAAAAGAACTATAATCTGTTTATGTTTTGAATAAATACTTTGCTCCTCTGATAATGTCACAAAACTGAAGCCAAACTATATAACAAAAAGATTGTGATTGGCTAATCTGAGGGCCCAATGTATATGATGCCTTGAGCAAAGACAATAAGGTATGAGTTTGATGATACTGTACTGATTTATAGTTTATTTTTTAATATAAGGCATTAATGAAGTTGTGTAGCTCAGTGCCTTCAAAAGACCTATCATGCTTATAAATCCTTTTTCACAGTTAAATTGTTCAGTTGGGGTCCATATAAAGTAG
>NW_013963904.1:0-526 GCF_001266775.1 Austrofundulus limnaeus | reverse complement strand
GTGACGTGTTCAATACTTATTTTACCCACTGTATCTAATATGTCTAGTTTTATCCTCCTGAGACCCATAAGAACCTATTTCAGGTACTTGGATTGTAACTGTGGTGAAACCGATTTTAAGTGTAACAGCAGCCTGCCATACACGTGAGCTTCCGCGTCTTGCTGAAATGATCTGCTGCTCACAGAGTAGACCCCAACTGTTAAATTAGCAAAATGGAGCGAGCAACCATCCACATCTTCATTTCATCTCCACAGTTAACAAGAAAAAACTGTTTTCAAACTCCAATCTGGGTAAAAAATAAATAAATAAAACTATGGTTGTTTTGCTATGCATGTGCGCGCTCGCGTGTGTGTACAAATATTTGATTCATGATGGGTACAATTATTGACCATTTCCCTGGGACACACAGCCTGGTGATGTTAGGGTTTGGCTCAGGTGTGTAGCCTACCTGGGAGGTTATGGTTGGTTATAGAATTGACAGGTAAATGAATGGAAACCAATGCAAAGTCCTCATGAGGATATAATG
>NW_013963903.1:0-526 GCF_001266775.1 Austrofundulus limnaeus | reverse complement strand
ACTATAAACTTATGACAGCTTTTCTTGTATAGGTCCTCCTTAAGTTACTAAAACAGATCTGGCAAGTCAAAACATGTGCAAAAACATTTTAGGATGTCTTGGGTATGTAGCAACAAACCTGTTATGTTGCACATATTGTTGTGGTTTGGGCTTGCACCTCTTGAAGAACACCTTAGACATGTTAACGTTTTGTTGCATCATTTCAAAGCACTTTTAAGGAAGGCAACAAGAGTGTGGAAAAGTCATGATAATATAAACTTATATTTAAACAGCAGCTATAACTAAAATTATGGATGGATGGAGGTCTATTATGCACAACACTGCACTGCCACTATGAAGGAAGTATTATTTGTGTTTCTCCACACTGGTCATAATGCTGTAACTGGGGTAATTAGATATTTTATTCCTTTTTTGTGTGTTATAATTATGCACATGAGAGCGTTAAAAAGAAAGGGAGGAAAAGGTAGAAATTCTGCCATGATAACATAGATGGCAGTGTGTTTATTGAACACAAACACAGTTAATT
>NW_013963902.1:0-526 GCF_001266775.1 Austrofundulus limnaeus | reverse complement strand
CACGCTGCAGCTTTACCTGTTCTACAGCTAACATCACGCTGCAGCTTTAGCTGTTCTGCGGCTAACATCACGCTGCAGCTTTACCTGTTCTACAGCTAACATCATGCTGCAGCTTTAGCTGGTCTACGGCTAACACCATGCTGCAGCTTTAGCTGTTCTACAGCTAACAGCATGCTGCAGCTTTACCTGTTCTACAGCTAACATCATGCTGCACCTTTAGCTGTTCTACGGCTAACATCATGCAGCAACTTTACCTGTTCTACAGCTAACAACATGCTGCAGCTTTAGCTGTTCTACGGCTAACATCATGCTGCAGCTTTACCTGTTCTACAGCTAACATCATGCTGCAGCTTTAGCTGGTCTACGGCTAACATCATGCTGCAACTTTACCTGTTCTACAGCTAACAACATGCTGCAGCTTCAGCTGTTCTACGGCTAACAACATGCTGCAGCTTTAGCTGTTCTGCGGCTAACAATGCTGCAGCTTTAGCTGTTCTACAGCTAACATCATGCTGCAGCTTTAGCT
>NW_013963901.1:0-526 GCF_001266775.1 Austrofundulus limnaeus | reverse complement strand
TTGCAACATTTCCTATTATTACAGTAAGTATTTAGGCTTGGCTAAAAACCTTGGACATAGTTGTATTATATCAGGAAAACAATAGTTGCAAGTTTATTAGCTTGAACAATCCTCTGTTAAATTCATGAAGAAAAACACTAATAGATAATCTAGCACTTTGTAAACTGAAATAATAACATGGTTTATCTTGTGAAGGAGCCTAATTGTGACTAGAATGTTTCTAAATTTTATGTCTAATTGTAAAATAAAAACAATTCTTATATTTTTACGTTGAACATTTCAATGAAGGAGAGTCTCCCTTCGTTTCAAGCGTGTTGAAATACAGATACTTGGGGAAAATTACACTTATGTAAAAAAAACAACAACAACAAAACATCTGAGTAGTTTACAGCTTTTTAAAAACAATAAAATAAAGTTCCCATTCCAATGTCAAGAATAAATACGCCTGTCTGCATGCTGCTCTATTTATTCAGTCTCTCAAATCTGCATAAGTAGTTACCAGCTCACCCCACAAAGGCTCTTCTGC
>NW_013963900.1:0-526 GCF_001266775.1 Austrofundulus limnaeus | reverse complement strand
GCTTGAGACAATTATTTAACTGCAGAAAGTTATTTGTCTTTTTTTTATGTTAGGATAGAGTAGGCCTAGAGATCATTTGTGTCTTATTTGGGTTTCTCTGTGTTGGTGCAGTTTTTGTCCAACTCCACGCGGTGGAGCGCGCGAGCACACACACAGCGTCTGCTGCGCTCACTAATGAAATGTGGATTATTGTTTTGTTTTTGTTTTTTAAATCACCACCTGGTGACGGCTCACCTCAATAAGGTGGCAGGTTCTCCTCCTGGCCTTTCTGTGTGGAGTCTGCATGTTCTCCCCCGTGCTGCGTGCACGCGGGTTTTCTCCCCGTTTCCAGACAAAAACATGCAAGTTAAGGTTATTTCATAAATCGTCATTAAGTGTGGATGAGATTGTGAATGATTATTTGTCTTAATGGACCTGTCCATGTAGGCTGTTCCCTGTGTTCCCGCCCTCGGTGTCTGTTGGAGACAGGCATCAGCTGCACGCGACCCGGAAACGAGAAGCGTGCGAAGAAAAGAAATGGATGGAT
>NW_013963899.1:1243-1527 GCF_001266775.1 Austrofundulus limnaeus | reverse complement strand
ATACTTCATGGTCCTCTGGTCCTGTGTCATACAATCTCAGATACATCAGAGTCCACTGGTCCTGTGCCGGATAATCTCAGAAACATCAGAGTCCACTGGTCCTGAACTCAGACAGTCTCACAAGAGTCCTATCCTAAACCGGAGAGAATCAAATACAAAAGAGTCAACTGGTCCTGAACTCGACAGTCTCAGATACATCAGAGTCCTCTGGTCCTAAACCAGACAGTCTCACAAGAGTCCTATCCTAAACCGGAGAGAATCAAATACAAAAGAGTCAACTGGTC
>NW_013963899.1:0-243 GCF_001266775.1 Austrofundulus limnaeus | reverse complement strand
ATACAACAGAGTCCACTGGTCCTGAGCTGGACAGTCTCAGATACATCAGAGTCCTCTGGTCCTAAACCAGACAGTCTCACAAGAGTCCTATCCTAAACCGGAGAGAATCAAATACAAAAGAGTCAACTGGTCCTGAACTGGACAGTCTCAGATACATCAGAGTCCTCTGGTCCTAAACCAGACAGTATCACAAGAGTCCTATCCTAAACCGGAGAGAATCAAACACAAAAGAGGCCACTAGTC
>NW_013963898.1:0-527 GCF_001266775.1 Austrofundulus limnaeus | reverse complement strand
TTAGATAGTGTACTGCCACCTGTTGGTCAAAGAAGAACAGCACTTTGATGCACGTCCACTATAATTTGAGAAGCCGCACGGCCGAATGCGCGCGCACTTCGCGTGCGTTCCGAAGCGTGACTATAACTCACCCTTTACTCTATATGAGAACGCCTGATGTTATGGTTGCCGTGGTTACCGTAAAAGCCTCAACAAGTGTTTCATCCTCAGGTCACTTCCGTCCCGAGTTCATCCGCCCGCCGCCACCTCTCCACGTGTGCGAGGACGAGCTGGCCTGGCTGAACCCCACCGAGCCGGACCACAGCATTCAGTGGGACCGCTCTATGTGTGTGAAGAACAGCACCGGCATGGAGATCAAACGCATCATGTCCAAGGCCTTCAAGAGCCCACTGTCCGCCCAGCAGCAGTCTCAGGTGGGTCGCTGCCTCGCCACGTCACATGACAGCATTATTTCATTCAGACAGCAGCTGAGAGGACACACCCCTGAGTTTGAGTTCCTGTGTGTGTGTGTGTGTGTGTGTGTGTGT
>NW_013963897.1:0-527 GCF_001266775.1 Austrofundulus limnaeus | reverse complement strand
GAGTAAAACTATTTAAAACCATTTAAAACAAATTCTCTTATTATTGTCTTTATTTCTCTTGACTGTTACAAATATTTATTTTAAAATAGATTTCATTTATTAATTCGACGGAATGATGGGTCTGCACAGAACAAAATCTTTTGGTCTTTATAGACTTTTGGAAGACATTATGGGTGACTGTGGCAGAGTGGGGAGTCGTTCTGTAACCGATGGGTTGCCGGTTCAATCCCCCATTCCATCCTTCTCAGTCGTTGTGTCTTTAGGCAAGACACTTCACCCGCCTTGCCTGCTGGTGGTCAGAGGGTCAGGGGGTGCCGGTGCGTGGCAGCCCCAGGTCAGCTGTGGCTACAATGTAGCTTAGCAGCACGGTGGCTCAGCTGGTAGAGCTGTTGCCTCTCAGTAAGAAGGTCACTGGATCAAATCCCAGCTCAGGGACCTTTCTGGGTAGAGTTTGAATGTTCTTTCTGCGCATGTATTGGTTTTCTCTGGGTACTCTGATATCGTCACAGAGACCAAAACCATGACAG
>NW_013963896.1:0-527 GCF_001266775.1 Austrofundulus limnaeus | reverse complement strand
AGTTAGTAAGTCAGTCAATAAGTTAGTAAGTTAGTAAGTCAGTCAATAAGTTAGTAAGTTAGTAAGTCAGTAAATAAGTTAGTAAGTCAGTCAATAAGTAAGTTAGTAAGTCAGTCAGTAACTAAGTAAGTTAGTAAGTCAATAAGTTAGTAAGTCAGTCAATAAGTTAGTAAGTCAATAAGTTAGTAAGTCAGTCAATAAGTTAGTAAGTCAGTCAATAAGTTAGTAAGTTAGTAAGTCAGTTAATAAATTAGTAAGTCAGTCAATAAGTTAGTAAGTCAGTCAATAAGTTAGTAAGTCAGTCAATAAGTTAGTAAGTCAGTCAATAAGTTAGTAAGTCAGTCAATAAGTAAGTTAGTAAGTCAGTAAGTCAGTCAATAAGTAAGTTAGTAAGTCAGTAAATAAGTTAGTAAGTCAGTAAATAAGTTAGTAAGTCAGTCAATAAGTAAGTTAGTAAGTCAGTCAGTAACTAAGTTAGTAAGTCAGTCAATAAGTTAGTAAGTCAGTCAATAAGTTAGTAAGTCAGT
>NW_013963895.1:0-527 GCF_001266775.1 Austrofundulus limnaeus | reverse complement strand
ACACACACACACACACACACACACACACACACACACACACACACACACACTAAAATAAGGACCTAAATCGCAGTAATAACAATGCAAGTTTCTTTGAAAGGAGGCAGATCTGTCAAATCTGTACTTTTCAAACAGACATTTAATTTTGTAAGGTTGGCCACATCAATAGATTGTAATGCACAACTTACAGCCGTACATAGTGACGTAAACTGTCTGCTGCAACCTACAACTTACGGATGTAGGCAGTAACAAAGACCATACATTGAGACGTAGGACTTGCAGCCATACATAGAGATGGAAATTGTTCATCGAGACAAAATACTTCTGGCCGTACATTGTGACATGGACCGTACAGTGAGACATGCAACTTATGATCGTACAAAGTGATGTAGACCGTACATTGCAACATAGGACTTACAGCCATACAGTGATGTAGACTGTACAATTTGATGTATGACTTACACACACACACACACACACACACACACACACACACACACACACACACACACACACACACACACACA
>NW_013963894.1:0-527 GCF_001266775.1 Austrofundulus limnaeus | reverse complement strand
TTTAGGCCTACACGATGGATGGCTGTAGAAACCTAAATCTTATCGTCTGCTTTTAACATCTTCAGGAGTCACCACAGTGAGTCATCCCTCAACTATTTACCTCTCTAACTCCATCCACAGTGCCTTGCGAAAGTATCCATACCCCTTGAACTTATCCATATTTTGTCACATTGTCCTCCTCTCCACTAGACTGCCGGCAGACACCCCTTCACCCCCACACATTCACTCCATAATTGCATTGTGTTAGAGTATGGATTTTTTTTTAAAAAAAGGTAATATATGAAGTTTGAGTTTAAGAAAGAAAATATAATAATAGGAAAGTTCAATCCCACCTTTTGACGCATCATGTCTGCATTCACTCACCAGCTGATATTTTAACAGCCACACACAGAAATATCTGCCCTTTACGTGCCCTGGTAACCATTTTTTTTGTACTAAATGACCAAACCTGTTTTTCCACACCTTATTTCTTATTTTAGTTCCTCTGTACATTATAACAGACTAACACTCTGGAGCAGAGGTGCCCA
>NW_013963893.1:0-527 GCF_001266775.1 Austrofundulus limnaeus | reverse complement strand
GCTTTTTTGTTTGTGACATTGCGTTAGCGGGAAGCCCGGCTGTGAGATTACCCCCCACAATGTTTTTTTTTCCCCCCATCTTCTCTGTTATGCTTGGCACCTGTCGTGTCCTTTACGTGCACACACACCTTCTCACACTCTTTTCCTTTTGCCATTTGCTATTAATAAAATGAAGATAATAAAATTCTTTCCATTCTTGTCCAAAGACCACGGAGGGTTTTAAACACGTTGCTTGATTTCACAGGTTGTTTTTCAATTTCTGTTTCAAACGCATTTCCATTACTCAGATTTTTGCTGCTTATAAAATAATGTATTTTTTCAGTAAACAGTATTTTTTCTATTTACTTTTCAATAATAAAAGCTAACTCCGTGGTAATTGAAGCCAGAAACAGAAAATAACGTGAATGTTATTTCCTCTGAAGTGTTGTTTTCGTGGTCTTTGCGTGTGAGCAGAACTCATTTCCAAGTTAAGAAAACAAAGTTTTAATCCCTCTGTTTTTCTCCCTCTCCCCTGGAAATTGCCAAGA
>NW_013963892.1:0-527 GCF_001266775.1 Austrofundulus limnaeus | reverse complement strand
CACCTAATCTGTTTGCTTAAAATACTGTATACTGTCAAACATCCTGAGATCAATTCATGCCTATTGTTGTGATTGTCCTAAAATGTGGGTTTTTTTTTTCATTGTTATGTTGAAATAATGTGAGAATTACTGTGTCCCTTGATGAGAGGAATTAGAGGTTTAGAAAAAAAGAAAATAAAAAGCTTTTCTGCAAATGTGTTTATGTTAAAGAGCATGATTTTCTTAAAATAGATTATAAAAACTACACAATGCAGTATTTTAATGTTGCATCATATTATTTACCCATGTAAATGTACATTTGTAACTGCAATGCAGTACATGAACTGCTGGGGGCAGAATCACTTCTGTTGTCTGTGGTTTGTGTACCACTGAAGAAGAGATGGGTGCTGGTCTGCACACCACAGAAGAAACTGCGGATAAGTCAAAAAGCAATAATACAGAACAGAAAGACGATTGCATCAACAGGGTATCCGCGGGGTTGTAAAAAGTATTAAAAGGTATTAAATCAAATAAGCAAAAATTAAAGC
>NW_013963891.1:0-527 GCF_001266775.1 Austrofundulus limnaeus | reverse complement strand
GGAGCCCACTTTGGGAAACACTGGTCTAACTGATGATACAGTTTCTCTCTCTGAGGAATATTGTTAGGAACAGAATAAATAAAGAGGTTTTACAAAGTTGTGAAACTATGAACCTTAACCTAACTCGTATTCCTGCTGTAACTGTTTGCCTGCAGACGCTGCTACACAACTTCATGTGTCCAACTCAAAGCTGGCTGACGTGGAGGCTGCGTTTACTGCTCAAAAATCTGAGGTCAGTCTTTTATTTCACCATCTTTTTCATAAAACTCTTTCACTTTAGACTGAATATAAACTAACTCTAAATGTAAAAGTTGAATGGTAAATGTTATGGTGAAAGTGCTGAAGTATTTCAGAATGGAACGCAGCCGTTGTTAGGTCATAATCTCACAGCATCATCAGTGAGAGCAGGTTGTTCAGCTTCAGATGGACAAGGACTTGTGGCAACAGCTGAAGAAGAAAAACTATTGAAGAAGAAACAATTACCATATTTTTCGGACTATAAGCCACACCCCCAACATAAAAAAAAA
>NW_013963890.1:0-527 GCF_001266775.1 Austrofundulus limnaeus | reverse complement strand
GTAAGAATTAAATTTACATTCTGTCATTCCAATGTTGACGTAAGAGGGATCTCCCCCAGGTGTGTGATCAGGTTTTCTATAAATGATGGTTTGATTAGACCTCCAGCCACACACAGGCTCTGAGTGAAATGGAGCTTTTAGATCTGAAAATAAACTTTAAATGGAGAACTCAATCAGTTTCCTGCACATTTTTCAGGCTTCCAATTTGAACATTTCTTACAGTAGTGGTTCTTCATAATAATAGTACTCAAGTAAAGATAAAAGTACAGTCTAGTAAAATTACTCCTAAAAGTACATTTTTTTTTCTCAAAAGGTTGCTCAAGTAGATGTAACTACCCACCTAGATCATGCAGTATCTTACAATGTTTAAGATCTCGCATGCGTTTTTAACAATATTTAACCAGTGTCATTAAATTTACACGGCCTCTCATCATAAACTGATTCAAGTTTAAACCTCTAACTCAGAATGAGCTGGGTGATACACATTTCTTCCAATAATGCTAGCCCTTTAATTCCTCCAGTATTAA
>NW_013963889.1:0-527 GCF_001266775.1 Austrofundulus limnaeus | reverse complement strand
TGACCCACCAGGCCAAGGAGGCAGATGGAGGTCAACAGTTTAGCGGTGAACGGAGCTTGTGAAGTGGGTGTGAACTGATGTCTGGATACACTGAAGCAGAGTGGCTGCTGCGGGAGGCCCGGCGTGCTGAATGCCATTTACATCTCGCTGCTTCTCGTCACATAATCACTGCCACGCCACTACAACTCCATGCTTTGGTTCAGGTTCAGGCTTATGTCTGAGCTTGAATTTCTTTTTCTCTTTCCAGACAGCGGCGGAGCTGTACGTGAAACTGAACAGGAGTGACTGTTTCCAACATGTTGCTATGTGGGAACAACAGGACAGCCGTTTGATGGTTGTGTGTTTCTGATTACTAATAAGTATTGAGTGGCCCAAACTCCATTTTTGTGTCCATTTTTTCAGAACCTGCTAACTGACATCTCAGCACTGGTAGATTCTGATCCCACCAGCTGATAGTGCTGCACCCGCCTGGATGATAATGGACTTTAACACTATAATCTTCTTTAAAAGGGACATGTTAGGGTTGC
>NW_013963888.1:1235-1527 GCF_001266775.1 Austrofundulus limnaeus | reverse complement strand
TTAAATGTCATGTCCCCTATCTTTAGATGTAACAAAGTTACATAAGGAAGTGGAGATTCAGGTTGAGAGTAGGTTGTCACGTTTGTGCAGCAAGATTTGATGTCTATGTGTGTGTTGCTATCCTTAGCAGCATTCTGTAGATCATGTAACAGTTTAGAAGTCATAACTGTTATGTTAGCTCCTGTGTCAACGAGGCCTTTCTGTTCTAGGACGCCTCCTAGAGTCAGAGGTAGGTATAGCTTCTTTGAGCTCCTCTCTTTGTAAATGTCACAGAGATGCTGATAACCAGGCC
>NW_013963888.1:0-235 GCF_001266775.1 Austrofundulus limnaeus | reverse complement strand
TCCCTAAGGCTGTCTGTCTGCCGCTTCAGCGAGCGGTAGCTTTTTTTTATGAGCTCAGCTTGGACCCATCAGAACCGGGTCCTGCATAGGCAATAAGTCATTCCTTACTCCCTTTTTGACACAGAAGTTCCCACGAACTAAAACTGATTAACACAATTAAGGGGACAACTTTAGCCTTTCCTGCTCATAAACCACTTTAGACTGTCAAATGGATCAGAACCGGGTCGGTCTGAAC
>NW_013963887.1:0-527 GCF_001266775.1 Austrofundulus limnaeus | reverse complement strand
GTTTCTTCTGTTTCACTACTATTACTGCAACAATTGTGTTTTTTGATCAATATTTTAGCTATCTGAATATCATATTTATTTTGACAATGATTCACATAAAAAGACGTTAAACCTGTGTTGACTGCATTGCGCTCTCTGACAGTAAATTTGTCATTTTCCGCAAAAACATCAGAGATGTGATATTTAACCTGAAGAACACAAAGATGAAAACCTAAATAATAAAGAATTAAAATCAGATAAATATAGTTATGACCATATGCTTTTCTCCACTTAATGCCAGGATGAATTGTGACGGTTCAGCATAGCAGGAGCTGATTAAATATGCTTATAAACAAAACCAATATATAACAAATAGCCATCAGTGGTGCATGGTTTCCACTAATCAGCTAACAGTTAATGGAACTAGCAGACCAATTAGCCCCCAAAGGGTTTTTCCAGCTTTAAGTCCACTTACAGCTAACTAGCAAACTAACATCAGGTTTGTGTCAGTCCCACCTGTCTTCACCTGGAAAGAGACAAAGGCTACG
>NW_013963886.1:1307-1527 GCF_001266775.1 Austrofundulus limnaeus | reverse complement strand
CCAACATTTTAGGATGACATTTAATGCCCGCACCTCTCAAGATGATCATTTAAACATCTTATCGTTTTTGTTTGTTTGTGTATTTTTCTTGTTGGCAATGTAACAATAAAACTAAACAAATTTCATTAAAACTCTTCTTTCAGCTGTTCCCTCTTCAAGGGTCTCCACAGAGAGTCTCCTCCTCTGGTTAACATCCTCCTCTCTCTCTCCTCCCTGAGAA
>NW_013963886.1:0-307 GCF_001266775.1 Austrofundulus limnaeus | reverse complement strand
TCCTGTTTTGAGAGATCTGTTAGATCTACGGAAACAGCAAAAATGGACACATTAAGAAACCTGTTGTGTTTTTGCTGAAGTTATAAGACAACATAAGAAGTGAGGTTCTTACAGTGATGGTGTAAAATACGTATGAGGCACTGCAGACCGAGAATCAGTGCAATTATCTTATAAGAGTTCCTTTGGACTGTTTTAACTCTCCTTTCAGTCTGTTCTCCTACAAACACACAGCAGACAGCACAGTTTACACATAACGTATAAACTAAACTAAGAAAAACACAGATCCAAATACTGACACTAGATTTTG
>NW_013963885.1:0-527 GCF_001266775.1 Austrofundulus limnaeus | reverse complement strand
AAAGATTCTGGTAATTGAAACAATAATTTACCATAAAAATACAAGCAGAAGGGCAACATGGTGAATCAGCTGTGAGAAGGTTGCATGTTTGCCTCCTGGCCTTTCTAGGTTCTCCCCATTGCACACTTGGGTTTTCACTGGGCAGTCTGGTTTATTCCCAGGGAAGCTTACCTATGTTTCCCTTTACCTATTATTCCTTGTACCTATGTTTCCCGTTACATATGATGCATGGTCCCTATGATCCCCAGTACTCATGATGTCTGGTACCTATTCCCCGGTACCTATTATACATGGTACCTATGTTCCCTGGTACCAATGTTACCTGCTATCTATGATGTCCTGTACCTATGATGCATGGTACCTATGATCCCCAGTACCTATGATGTCTGGTACCTATGTTCTCCGATACCTATGATGCATGGTACCTACAATCCCAGTACCTGCTATCTATGATGCCCTGTATCTATGTTCCCCAGTACCTATGACACATGGTACCCAAGATCCCCAGTACATATGATGTCTGGTAC
>NW_013963884.1:0-527 GCF_001266775.1 Austrofundulus limnaeus | reverse complement strand
TATAGTTAGAGGTTCCATATTACGCTTGTTTTTGGACCATGGAAGGAAGACAGAAGACCTGGAGAAAAAGATTCAATTTGAAGATCTTCTTGCTATAAGGTAAAAGTGCTAAATAGTGAAAACATTAACTATTTGTTCTTTATCAATTTACATGAAGTAGGTTAAAAGTGTAACTGTTTTGGTCAATATTTGAAGAGGGAAAATAAGTAGATTTTTATGATAGGCAGCAAACAATGAAACAAACTTGTGTTCCAGCTTGTATATTATACTGGACGCTTAAAAAAACATTATGCTTGAAATATTTAGCTCAAGGTGGCACTAAAATGATTGAAAACTGTTTATAAGATACGTAATTATAAGGTGTTTCGATACAAAACAGAGAAATTTCCATGCCCTTCTTAACTTGTAATGTATTGAAATTATGAACATTTGTTTAACCTCAAAAGTGCTGTTTTTACATGTTGTTTTGTTGTAATTTTGTGTGTTGAGTTACTTTCACCGTATGTTGATGGTGAACTTTTGATTTG
>NW_013963883.1:0-527 GCF_001266775.1 Austrofundulus limnaeus | reverse complement strand
CTTTTACAGTAATAAATGTGTATTTTCCTGGTCAGCATGGATTTATATTAGTTTTAGTTGATAAAGCAGAATAAAGATTCATGCAGGTATGGTGAAACATTCCTGATAATGTTATGTGAGCCCTGAACACATCCAGAAACACATAAACCAAGTCTAGATGGTGGGAACATGTAGACAGTGTTTGCTAACCTGTACTCATGATTTGGTTCCTCCACCACGGAAAAGGTCTGTTAATTTTGGCTGCATCTTCCTCTAACCCTGTCTTTTTCTGCCCGTTAGCTTTTCTGCTCCATGCAACTCTTTCTCCTTTCTTTTCTTTTCTTTGCACCTTTGTTTGAGGCAATGAACTGTGGAACAACTTGGACAATGACGTTAAAAAGGCTGGAACAATTTACTCATTTGGTAGAATGCTTAAACGTTTATTCAATGAGATATGAACAAAGTATTGGTTTGAATTGATATTTCTGTGGTTATGTTGTATTATTGATTATTTTAAGTTATACTGTGAAATAAGCTGAGTTTAAATT
>NW_013963882.1:0-527 GCF_001266775.1 Austrofundulus limnaeus | reverse complement strand
TGCCAGGCTGAGAAAACTCTGCTGTGAACAAACAAACTATTGTTACTAACAAATAAACTTATAAACTCCATGATTCACATCTGAAATGACAAAGCTGTGATGTTAGCTTTATTAACAACAAGCAAAAAATCAAAAAGTGAGTTTCAGTCAGTCAGAAATGGTCTGTTACTCCCTGACCAGTGGCTGTGAGGAGCACACACTACAGCACCTGCCATCAACAGTATTAAATGTTCACACTCAGGTGATGTCATGCTGTATTTACAACATGTTGGTCCAACTACAACACAAACACAACATGTCTGAGCTGAAGGTGACACTGACGTAGTGAGTCACACCACCTTCCTGCAGGCTTGCTGCTCAGTACCTGTACAGGTCTGGTAAGGCCTGTGCAGGTAGACGGGCAGAGACAGGTAAAGGCTGAGCTGGCTCCGCCTCCTCCAGCTGCTGCAGGAACAAGGCTGCCTGAGCTGACAGCCCCTGTTCAGGGAGGAAGCTGGCAAAATGAGTGCACAGGTCAGGAGGGAGGG
>NW_013963881.1:0-528 GCF_001266775.1 Austrofundulus limnaeus | reverse complement strand
ATATTAAATAAATTAAAATATTTGATCAAATATCTTCAGCTACAGCTCTACTAAACTTTTGCTTCAACTAAATATTAGCTCAGCTTTTGCCTGCATGTACGTCAATTTTATCTTTTTTATTAAATGCCTTTTGAACCAAAAATGCTAGAACAGTTCGTTTACATTACCAGTTACTGCTACTAAAATTCATTTTGTTAGATATTGTGAACTCAAAACCCTTCTACACTTGGCCTTTCTCCTCTCTGACTGCCCCCTACCCCCTCCTCCTCAGGCATTAGACCCTTGCTCTCTTTATAATTCGCCCCCTCTTCCTGTCCTTTGAAACCAATTCATGGTTCATTCATTCATTATTTATTTTTTTCTTTACACCACTTAGATAGTGAAACCTTTTTAAATGCATAATTTGTTTCAGGACCATTAAGCAGCAATGCTGGAGTCTTTTAATTCTATAAAAATTAACTGTTATGGCTAAAGCACTGGCCATGATCTGTAGATTCTGCTTTGTTGTCATCTTGTTACTTTAATCTA
>NW_013963880.1:0-528 GCF_001266775.1 Austrofundulus limnaeus | reverse complement strand
CACCCCAGAGAAGGCCGAGTTATGGGAAATTCAGCGGGAGAGACATCTGCTTCAACAGTCCCAACAGCAAATGGTGGCAGGATTAGCAGACCTGCATACCCTTCAGGCAGACATGCATCAGCTTATGAACCGTGCCAGGAGCCTGGACCTATCTTGAACACCAGTAGGTGGAAGGTCCACTTATGAACCTGCCCCACTGGTTGAGGAAGAGGACTGGCCTCCCCCCCTCCCTGGCCACTGGAGTGTGCAGAGGAACCGGTCTCCAGTCCGAAACGAGTTACAGACCGCATCGATACTATGATCAATGAGCTCCTGTCTCTTAAGAGAGAGTCTTTAGTGGTGCAGCAGAGTCAGGTAACCAAATCCCCTTATGTATCCGAGCTGCAATCAGCGTTCTCACCTCCACCCCCTCCCTGGCCACAAGAGAGTAAAGAGGCAAGACCTGTTCCAGCTCCATATCTTAGAGTGAACTCACGGCGAGAGGCACAGTTTCCACCTCCTCCACCCCCTCACTATGTATCAGGGAGA
>NW_013963879.1:0-528 GCF_001266775.1 Austrofundulus limnaeus | reverse complement strand
ATTGCCCCTTTAAAAAATAAATCAGGAGGTTGGGTGTAAAATCCAAAAGATGGTTTTCTTTACAGAAAATCCACACGATTCTGACATGAGAAAATGTGAAACATGGTTATAAAACATTTACTACATGTCCTCGTGGTGTCATGTATAAACCTTACTGTGTTTCGACTGTAGCTGTTAGAGATTACTTTATGTTGATCCACGAAGCAGGATTAGGCTTCAGAATAACAGCGGTGTTGTAGCCTAAATCCAGATTATTAATCTAACACTGACTGCAAACCAGGAATCAGATTTATAAACACAACTGCATCAGCCAACATATCAGTCACCTCCTACATGGTTTACAAGCAGCAGCCTGATTGCTGAGGAATTGTTTTTGATGTATGCTCTGCAGCAGAGTGTCTTTCATTTAACGATGCAGAGGTGACATGTTTAATGCTGCTTTCTCTTAGCTGGAGCTCAGCATCCTCGAGGGGGCCGTGAGATGAGCTGGCAGTGTAGTTTCTACTGAGGTTATCAAGACAAACATGA
>NW_013963878.1:1316-1528 GCF_001266775.1 Austrofundulus limnaeus | reverse complement strand
TGGCTGGACCAACAACCAGAACAAGTTCAGCTCACCTCCAGTTGCATCATTGTGGGACCACAAGGTGTGGCCATGAAGATTGACCCAAATGACTTTCTGTTGGAACAACATGAGATTAAAGACAGTGTACCACATGTAACACTATTTGTTGCCAAAGACTATGAACAGAAACATGTGGGTAACATGATGGTGGAAGCCCAGGACATTGTCTT
>NW_013963878.1:0-316 GCF_001266775.1 Austrofundulus limnaeus | reverse complement strand
TCTACAACATGCTCCAGGTACAACAGAGAGTCCTGCGCCGGAACAAGGCCGGACTGAGAGTCCTACAAACACCAACAATGCTCCGAAACGAGCTGCACGGGTGTACCAAGCAGACAACGATCCTGTCGTCAGAAGAGACGACCAAAGCGGTATCAGAACTGTAGTTGAGGTACCATTAACCAAGTGGGCTCTTCTTCCATGTCAGTGTACCAAATGGAATGTAGAGAAACATTTTAGACCCATGTGGATTAACAATCATGGGAAACTTGTTAATCTGTTGAACTCTGACCGCCCCAGGGTGCATGCACTGTTAAAC
>NW_013963877.1:0-528 GCF_001266775.1 Austrofundulus limnaeus | reverse complement strand
CCTCTAATATGCTGTAGTAGCTAAAACTGCTAGGCTTTGTATTTTTACTTTTAATAAACATGTTTATGATACAAAACAAACACAACTTGTGACCCCTATTGGTTATAATTGGTTACCAGTTCTAATAGAACCAATTAAATCAAATAGATGTGGGACAACAAATGTCAAAACATCTTTCTGTCTGATTGAGTGTCTGACAACTTGAGGCATTTAATAGCTTCTATTAAAGCTCCTTTAAGTGTCAAAATTTTAACTATTAGTTTCCAGAGTCTGACACAGTGGATCAGTGGAAGAGCTGTTGCCTCTCAGCAAGAAGGGACCTTTCTGCATGGTCTCCCAGTGCATGTGTGGGTTTTCTCCGGGCATTCCAGTTTCCTTCCACAGACCAAAAACATGACTGTCTGGCTAACTGGTAACTCCAAATTGTGTGAGTGAGAGAGTGGATGGTTGTTTGTCTCATTTGTCTCTAGTAGTCCTGTGATGGACTGAAACCTGTCCAGGATGTACTCCTCGCACAGTGACTGCTAG
>NW_013963876.1:0-528 GCF_001266775.1 Austrofundulus limnaeus | reverse complement strand
TAAAAGGACCGCGCTCGGACCTGAGGGCCAGCCACCGGCAGAACCAGCCCTTTAGGCGTTCGTCCTCACGCAGTGAGGCGGCAAATTGTACAGGAGACTCTTTTCTGCATTGGAAAAATGCAACGCCACTGTTTTTCTATTTTCTTTGTGTGGTCGGTGTCTCTGCTACAATCCACTTTAAACTTTGTAAGAAAAGATTGTGCGCCGTTTCTTTGTTTATTTTCTCCTAATTTATCTTTTTTAATTTGATTGTTTTTGAGTTTAGATTGGGTTTGTTCGCCACATGGGAGGCTTGGGCAGAGTTGGGTTCGGACACGCCTGACTCTGAAGCGTCCAGTAGTTTCTATCATGTGTGAGAAGTGTTTACTGTTCTCTTTTCAAGCTAAATATAAAACTCTATATAAATCGATCTATATCTACTTGTTCTGCTGTTTGTTGTTGGGTTTCACAGTTTTCTTCAGAGGTCTGACTTTAAGTGCCGCTAAGGAAGGAAGGTTTGTGTTTCCCTGAGGGAAACCTAAAGAGTTC
>NW_013963875.1:0-528 GCF_001266775.1 Austrofundulus limnaeus | reverse complement strand
ACCAGGGGTCTGCAACCTTTGTGATCAAAAGAGCCATTTATGCTACTTGGCTCACTAATAAAATGTCTCCAGAGCCGCAAAACAAACTACAGCTAACTGGTGGTTCGTGGGCCTTTTCAAGGCCTTTTTGGGCACCTTTAGGGCCAGTGGAGGTGGCATTATAAAACTAAAAAATCTATTGTAAATTTTATTATTATTATTATTTTTACACATCAGGACAAATGAAAAGACCATTTTTAGGTAAACAAAAAAACAATATAGTTTATCCTGAATTTCATAAAAACAAGTACAACTGAACTTTTTAGGTATATTTTTTCTAATTCTTATTACTACGTAGTCTTCAAATTCTTTAAAGGTAATTCTAATGGATTCGAGAGAAAGAAGTTGGATTATTTAAGTAAACAATGGGCTAGCATGAGTAAACATTTTACTTTTTGTATTAATAGTATTGATCATGTTTTTGTGTACAAATTGATCTCCGATGTGAGTATAAAAAACAAACAAACAAAAATTTGTTCTGTTATGTTT
>NW_013963874.1:0-528 GCF_001266775.1 Austrofundulus limnaeus | reverse complement strand
GGAGGAATTCAGACAAAACCATTGCGGTTCCACTTCATAAAGACCCCAGTTGAAGGATTTAAAAGCACTACTTTGAAGTTTGTCTGCTGTATTTTGTTGCCCACAATTTAAAAAACAAAAACTAACACCCAGAAAACATCATCTATGAAGTGAGATCATAGTACCCGATTAAAGTATAATCTGCAGAAAGCAGGTTTTCTTACAGGCATAAATCATCAGGATCCATTTCTGACTGGATAATATGAAGCTCATAGTTTGTTTCAGCTCATTACGGCCAACATTACAGCCAAAACCTTATGTAAGAAGAATGCAGTTTTGCTCCGGAGCCAGGCTTGTTAAAGCTTTCTGGTAATTTTTATGATGTGGGGACCCGCCCTAAATGAACCAATGACACATTTAGTTCCCAGAGTCGCACCGAAAGAGAAAACTACGCTGATGCGAGAACCCTGGAGCCGATCAGGGTCTCCCAGAAGTGCCAGCCCCACCTCGTACCCACACCCAGGAAGGTCAAACCCCGCCCCCTCCGTC
>NW_013963873.1:0-528 GCF_001266775.1 Austrofundulus limnaeus | reverse complement strand
CCTTGTTGCAGAAAGCGCAACAAAAAAGTCAACTTATTCCAGATGTGTTATTAAGGAATCACTGGTTCCCACCTCCTCACATTAAGAACTGAAGCCAAAGTGACAATTATGAGGCGCTCTCCTTTCAGTTATTCTGATACTAAAGATGAGACTGGAAGGTGGAAGTTGAGGTCACTGTGGATGAGCGCCACCTTGTGGATGGCTGCATACAAATCACAAGTCCTGCCCATCCTTGTAAAACTAATGGCAAGTTTGCATCACTTAGAAATATAAAAATGCTCCTCAGATCTTTTTTTAACTGATGATTTTTGATGATTGGAGTAGTTCTCTCCCTGCAGGTGTTGATTTAAAAGAATGTTTAGTTTTACGTTGTTATTTGAGGCTTTAAGAAATGTGTCATGTTACACTTTGGCTACATTCAGACTGTGGGTAAATGCAACCCAAATCCATTTTTTTCCCCCCATGCGACCCATATTTTTCTAAGACAGTCTGGAGGAGACAAATACGATTTTTTTCAAATCCGACCCA
>NW_013963872.1:0-528 GCF_001266775.1 Austrofundulus limnaeus | reverse complement strand
ACGTTCAACACCACAGAGAACAGCTGATTAAAGTTGGAAACGTTGTAGAGGCAGGTGTAATCCAGCTGCTCAGTTCATCAACATTTGATAACATCTGGAGCTGTAATGTTTCAAACCCACTGCGCCTGAATGCATATTATCAGGATCCAAATGATTGATAAGTGCTTTCCAACCTACTAGGAGGTAAAGGAGGGACAGTCTGCTTACATTGTATGGGACTGATAACAGCTAATACAAATAATGTCCATTTAATAGACTGACAACAGTCCATTTGAAGCGGGTGCACCAGGAAGTTGCTTCAGTCCGCACTAACCAATAGAAACACTTCTTATATAGTTCCTTCTTAGGTCACGCCACAGATAGTCGTGTTCTCTGAGTACAAAACTTTTTTGAGTTCAACCAAAAAATTTATTACCAAAAAGCAACTTAGAGCATCCACCAAGTTTGAGATTCAACCAAAGATGTCTGACGCTCAAAAAAAAGTTTCTGTTTTGCATAAAGCATTTTGTTAGTTCCTTTGTTTGGTTG
>NW_013963871.1:0-528 GCF_001266775.1 Austrofundulus limnaeus | reverse complement strand
GTATATATATATACAGTATATATATATTTCAGAACTGTCACACAGAACAGTTGGTCACAGGATAAAGCTCTGTGTTATTTTACCATTTGTCTGAGAGGGTGCTGTTTCAGTTCTGTTTCCTCATGGTGTTGGTCACTGACAGCAACCCCTCTCTGCTGTTCAAGAAAATAATGAACTCTGTAGAAAATTATCTTTACTATAATATCAGATGATGTTCTAAAATGATAAACCATACCTTCTGCTGTTCAAGAAAATAATGAACTCTGTAGAAAATTATCTTTACTATAATATCAGATGATGTTCTAAAATGATAAACCATACCTTCTGCTGTTCAAGAAAATAATGAACTCTGTAGAAAATTATCTTTACTATAATATCAGATGATGTTCTAAAATGATAAACCATACCTTCTGCTGTTCAAGAAAATAATGAACTCTGTAGAAAATTATCTTTACTATAATATCAGATGATGTTCTAAAATGATAAACCATACCTTCTGCTGTTCAAGAAAATAATGAACTCTGTAGA
>NW_013963870.1:1275-1528 GCF_001266775.1 Austrofundulus limnaeus | reverse complement strand
ATACAAAATAAAACACACTTCAGTAACATCAATTATTCCTGAGAAAAAGTGGGTGGTTGGGACACATGAGAAAGAAAATCTGGACCATCCAGAAGCAGCAAAAATGTTAGAGGGTTTGCCTTTGAAATTATGGGCAAAAAACAACACAGATGTGGGGATGCTGGACGTGAACCCTGTCAAAATAGTTTTAAAACCAGGTACGGTTCCGATATATCATCCACAGTACCGTCTGAGAGTAGAACAAATTAGAGGG
>NW_013963870.1:0-275 GCF_001266775.1 Austrofundulus limnaeus | reverse complement strand
GGGCTGTGGCAATATTGAAATGTAAAGCTCATCAGAAAAGATGTGATTGGGTATCAAAAGGAAATTATCAGGCAGACAAGGCATAAAGAGTGTGCTGGTTATGAGAAAAACAGACAGATGGTCCAGGTGGAAGAAGGAGGTCCTGCTGTAAGTTCAGATAAGAACATTTTGCGAAAGAGATTTGATGTTCAAAATATATTAGAAATGCAAAATAACGCTGCCATTTCAGAGAGACAACTATGGCAAGACAGAGGAGCCAGGAGAGGTTCTGATGG
>NW_013963869.1:0-528 GCF_001266775.1 Austrofundulus limnaeus | reverse complement strand
CCCCTGAGAAAAATGCCTGGTTCCGCCCCTGCCTCCAGCCTGCTTTATTAACACTGATCTGTGTTCTGTAAGGACTGATGCTCTTGTGTCACACTACATGTGTTCACTCAATGTCACGTAAAAGTTAAAGATGTCCCAATCAAGACGTTTTGTCCCGTATACCAACACAAATCATGTAAAGTTAACTTTGTCTCGTTTGTCTCTGTGTCCCTACGTTCACTACAAAAAGGCTTATTTCATGAAAATATTATTCAAAGAATGATTCTTGTGTTTCACAACCACAACTTTTTTCATGTTTTAATTCATAGTTTGGACAAACCTGTCCGTTTAATTTAAATCTATAGTTTGGCAAAATCATGTTTATCCAGGTGTCTGTGTTCACCAAGGGCTAATCACATGAAATTTTGTTTTATTTAAAACTTCGACAGACAAGGTGGCGGGTAACGTGCAATCCTCCGAGGAGCGCTAGCTCAGTTTAACACAATAAAAGTCTGATTTAGAAATTATCAAACCAAATATCTGCATCGA
>NW_013963868.1:0-528 GCF_001266775.1 Austrofundulus limnaeus | reverse complement strand
CTGGTTCCTGCTGGTCTCTGGTTCCTGCTGGTCTCTGGTTCCTGCTGGTCTCTGGTTCCTGCTGGTCTCTGGTTCCTGCTGGTCTCTGGTTCCTGCTGGTCTCTGGTTCCTGCAGGTCTCTGGTTCCTGCTGGTCTCTGGTTCCTGCTGGTCTCTGGTTCCTGCAGGTCTCTGGTTCCTGCAGGTCTCACCTGCAGCAGAATGTCTTCTCTGTATTCTCAGCTCATTACCTGTAAACTCAGATGTTTCAACAATAAAGATGAAGTTATTAAACACCTGCTCATCATGAACTCACTCTGGTCTCTGGAGACCTGCAGGAGGAGCTGGAGTCGGTCTGGGTTCTGCTCCTGGACCGGGTCTTAAACAGAATCAGAAGTTTCAGTTTCTGTTACAACATTTTAAATATTTTTACATTTAAGAGAAAAACAGTTTGAATCTGATCTGAGAGCAGCTGAAACTTTAACCAGGTGAGTCTCAGGTTACAGGTGTGTGTGTGTGTGTGTGTGTGTGTGTGTGTGTGTGTGTGTGT
>NW_013963867.1:0-528 GCF_001266775.1 Austrofundulus limnaeus | reverse complement strand
AAACCACGCCATCGTGCAAACACTTGTGAGTAAACGTAAAAAAACCAGCCCTGTTTTCCACAGCATCCACAGAACCCTCTCAGCTCATGTGATATATCTGTGTCCTACGTTTCCTTTTCTCCTCAGGTTCATTTTGTTCATCCGGATCTAGTTCCCAAACCTTGTTGCGCCCCTACGCAGCTCAACGCCATCTCAGTCCTCTACTACGATGACAGCTCCAACGTAATCCTCAAGAAGTACCGCAACATGGTGGTCCGAGCTTGTGGCTGCCACTAGACTGCCAGCGTCTTCACGTGGACCCATTCTGTACATACGCACACACTGAGAGGGAAGTGGGGACGGGCGTAGTTCAAGAAGCAGAGACTTTGGTCCTTTTTATGTAAACGCGTTGATGTGAGGCCAAACATGACTTTCAGACAATCTAAGAGAACAGTTCAACCCAAATTTAATTACACTTAAAATAAACATATGGACCTACCGCACATTTTTAATACTGCCTGTTAATACAGCCAATATTTGTTAAAGGGA
>NW_013963866.1:0-528 GCF_001266775.1 Austrofundulus limnaeus | reverse complement strand
CTGAAGAAAAACCTTTTTATCTTCCTCTCTCCTCTCATTGTAGATTAGTGAGGGATTCTCCAAAATGTCTCAAAACATATTTTATTTTACCATTGTTTAACCAGGCAAGTCCCATTGAGATCGCAGCTCTCTTTTGCAAGGGCAGGCTGGGCCTGAAGGCAACCTATTGTACATTGTTTTTGTGGTGTGGGGGAAACTGTAGAAAACCTAAGCAAGCACGAGGAGAACATCCAAACTTCATACAGAAAACCCCAGGTCTGAACTGGGATTCAAACCCAGGACCTATTTGTTGTGAGGCGACAGTGTTAACCACTAAGCTGCCATGCCACCAATTCAGGGGTTCTCACTTTCCTCAAGTGTGTCATGGAAGTTTGCAGTCTTATCTAAAATTTCAACATGTTCACCAATTTAAATTTTTTTCTCAAATTGTTGTCTTTAAAATGTTATCTTAATTTTTGTTCACATCAGCTTTATAGCACTAGAATCATGTATTTTTATTTTTTCATGGAACTGAATTTACGTTAATGT
>NW_013963865.1:0-528 GCF_001266775.1 Austrofundulus limnaeus | reverse complement strand
CACATCCAGAACAGTCGGGCAGTTTACTGTGCAACATAGCGAACACGGATGTAAAAAAATTTATCTCTGCACAGACCAGTCCAGCGGACAGCCGCTTTGAGTCCGCATTGAATCCGCATGGACCTCCGTGGAGAGAAGTACGCCTGAGTATGTTGGGGCCTTTAGTAGGCTGTCAGCAACCGGGAGCCAACACAGGGATGAGATTACTCCCAACTGTGGACAGCCCCATCTGCGTTTAACTGTTATTAAACAGTCACCCAGAGTTAAAGATGCTTTTCTTGTCCAAAGCATGAAAATGATACAATTTGTAGTTGTCTCATCCACACCTTTGCTGGCAAATGCTCTTTCTAAAGCTTCTACAGGTACATGTCAAATATCCCCTGTATGTCCAAAAAGTAGCAAAGTGCGTATTGTCCACCTGCCAGACTGTGTTCTATCCTCAAAACAACATCATGTAGGCTTTTTCTGTAGAAAGACCAGCCTGATATGCATGTTGTTTAGGACTTAAAAGTGATAGCATTAAAATAC
>NW_013963864.1:0-528 GCF_001266775.1 Austrofundulus limnaeus | reverse complement strand
GTAGTAAAAGCACTTTTTTCTATTTCCGTACACAACCATTTACAAAACTGAAGTTATTCAGTTACTCAATGTTCAACTACAAAACAAAGTGGTACTAGTACGAGGACATGTTCATAATTATACCACATTACAAACAAAATAGTTATGGTGTCGCTAAACAGACAAAAAGATGCAGCACTGAGATGTGTGCTCTGCAATTTATAAAAAAGAAAACGGAATGATGAACAGTGTTTTTAGAAACCATACAATGAGTGTGAAAACACTCCTGAAACAAATGTACAATGCCAGATAGCTCCAGTGTTTGTACTTCAACTCTAAATTAAAACCACCCAACCATAGCAGCAGATCTGAAATTTATGGAGCCTGGGGGGCAGTCTCTGCTGAGACAAGAGCAAAGTCCCATCCAGATTTTACTTTTGATTGACGACCTGTGACAAAGAAGCATTTCCAAACAACCTCAAATGTGCCACTTTTATTGATCGGATTTAGTGTGGTTTCATTTTGTTTTTTTAAAATGTATGTGGTCCA
>NW_013963863.1:0-528 GCF_001266775.1 Austrofundulus limnaeus | reverse complement strand
CAGGGACAACACAGCAAAATTTGCAACAGTTTTTTAAAGCTTGACTGAACTAGCTATAGTTGCTGAAAGCAGTAAAAGTCGTGACCTCATGTCCTCATTTTCAGTGCTTTCACAGCTTGATCCAAACCGTCTGGACTCGTGTTCCTTTGGAACTCTGCAGGTCACCAACAGGCTCTGACTCAGGTTCAAATCATCTCAAGGACACAAAGTTAACATGTCAGAATAAATAGCAGAGATTTACTCTGTGGTTCCTGCTTTTAAAAAGCAAAGGAATGCTTTGATCTGAGGAGCTTTTCTTTTACTCCCACAGACGCACATCGTGACGGTCTCACTGCGCCTGGTCCATTGGATCTGGTCCAAGGGATGCTTTATGTAATATTTTAATCAAAGTTCTGCTGGGAACGTTTGGGTCCTGCCTTCAATATGTTACTTTGTTACATAACATCGAACTAACATCATCACTGACATTTTGCTTGTTATAAATCTGCATTTAAAGGGACATCAAAAAGAAAAAAATAGTATAGGTCT
>NW_013963862.1:0-529 GCF_001266775.1 Austrofundulus limnaeus | reverse complement strand
TGTGAATGTCCCCCTGGCTTAACAGCTTGAAAAGTGCATCTTCAGCGCTTCGTAGTATGTATTATTCCCCCGTTATTTTTGCCAAGTGAAGTCTGTATAGGTTATATATAATTCATTTTTGTTCCCGAGCTGGAGTAAGGTCAGATCTATTTCAATAACATTTCAACTGTAACCATTTTAATATGTATTATTGAGGGGAGCTGATCAGAATTCCACTCTTACCTTTTGCTGTATGGATGTGTCAGTCATGACAACAACAGACAGAGAAAAACTGCATAATGAGTGCTGCGTGTCACCTATATGGACCAAAGCTCACTTTTTGGGTTATTTTTTATATGTTTCACTGACTCATGATTCTGATTATTATTATATGAGCTAAAAGATTTGATTTTAAGCTAGAAGCTGTTGAAATTCACTTCACACTGTAAGCTTGATGGAGTTAGCTTTACAAATGAAGACCTCTAAGTTTGGGCCAGTATTTAGCAGTGCTGTATATCACAAAGTGATACTTGAGTAAAAGTACACGTAT
>NW_013963861.1:0-529 GCF_001266775.1 Austrofundulus limnaeus | reverse complement strand
AGAACTTCAGTGGAGCAAAGGACAAGCAGAAAAGTAAAGAAGCAGAGATTATTTGATAATAGGGTATTAAACACATCAGAGTTATGACTGCAGTGTGGAGACAAATTGACCAAAACAATCATCTCAATTTAAACTAGTATACGTCCATATTGGTTCATTTGTAAAATTAATATAAACGAATTTAATAAACGAAGTTTGTATTTTGATTTCAACTATTTTTATGTCCAGAGAGAGTTCCAGGATGTAATTTAACTGACAACAATTTATTTAATAAACCCTCTGAAGTCTGCAGTTATTCATATGAATATTAAAATGTGACTCAGCAGTAAATAAAAGTGAAAAGTTTACTCACAATAAAGGATTTTATTGATTATTAAAAGCTTTCATTTGATTTTTATTTCAAATAAATAAGCCTACATAAATACTTGCAAGAATATTTATTTGAAGGTGTTTATGCTGCTTTGTAAAACTCTTGCGTTCTCTGATGTAACTGAATATGACGTTTATTTGATTGTTATAATAAAAAAAC
>NW_013963860.1:0-529 GCF_001266775.1 Austrofundulus limnaeus | reverse complement strand
CATGTGATCCTCCTGTCCTGCGGCAGCTTCAACCCCATCACCAGAGGACACATCCATATGTTCGGTGAGGTTCTGCAGGTTCTGCAGGTTCTGGAGGGTCTGGGTGGGGGAGGGGAGGTCTGTGGGCCAGCCGGACTCAGGGGGATCCGGAACCACCGGGACCACCCACACCCTGCTGTCGGACCTTAGTGATGTGGATCAGAACCAGGAGAGAAACAGGTCCGGTTTGTTGGCTTATGGTTCGGGTCCATCAGGGCGGTTCCGACACATCAAACAGAATCAGGTCAGCGGTTAACGCAGCCGGTACCGGTTCTGAACCCATGTTGGAGGTCTGCGGGCCTCGTGGCGCAGCAGAAATCAGAACCGAGCCTCCTCTCCGGTACCGGGAGGGTTCTGCTACGATCCGAACCGGTCCGGACCGAACCTCCCCTGTGTTCTGCGTCACTAACGGAACAAACAAACCGGGTCAGAACCTGACCCAAAGGTTCGGTTTCATTCAAGAAGTTAAATTCTGACAGAAAAAAACAAA
>NW_013963859.1:0-529 GCF_001266775.1 Austrofundulus limnaeus | reverse complement strand
CAAGGATGTCTGTCAGACCAAAAGAGTATGTAAAACACATAAAACCACACAAATTATCAAATAAACATCTTGCCAGATGGCAGTTACTGCTGAAATGTTTCATACAACTCAGCAAACATTTTAATGAAACTTTCAGAACCCAGTCGTTGGATAAACATCTACAGCTGTCATGGTTGTGGTGATGTAGGATGCAGAAATCCAGACTGACACAAAGAGCTTAAGAAAACCACCACTTTTTTAATAAAAAAAGGCTGACGTGACAGCAAAACTACCAAAAAGGAAACAGAGAGAAGATCCAGAAATGGTGTAGAGCACTAACTATGACATATTGCTGCATAACGAGACTTTAAATACTGAGGCTGATGGGGAGATTGGAGACAACTGAGGCTAATGAAAAGAGGAACAGGTGTGTGTGGGTGTAGGAGGATAGTGGAGCAGATGCTGAACTGAGGAAAATATTGGGAAAATAAGGTTTAACCAAAACATTGTCCTTTTTCAATGAAAGGGAATCTTATTTTTAAATTATGGC
>NW_013963858.1:1269-1529 GCF_001266775.1 Austrofundulus limnaeus | reverse complement strand
GGATGAGTGGAGGTCCATTTCGCAGGAGTTTGAGGAGATATGGAACTTTCCTCTGTGCTGCGGTGCTTTAGATGGAAAACATATCAGGCTCAAAGCACCTAAGAACTCAGGCTCCATGTTTTTTAATTACAAAGGATGCCACTCATTGGTCCTTTTAGCCGTCGTCGATGCTAAGTACAAGTTCCGGATCATCGAATATTGGGGGGTACGGAAGAACCAGTGACGGCGGGATCCTGGCCAACTCCATCTTTGGTAAGGCT
>NW_013963858.1:0-269 GCF_001266775.1 Austrofundulus limnaeus | reverse complement strand
GTTGTGGTGTTGCAGTGGGATGGTTTCTGGACTTCAACATGTCCAGAAGTTGCTTCTCAAAGTCCGTCTGCTGCTGTGGTGTCCTCGACGTCTGCTCCCTACGACGTCTCTTCTGTGTTCCTGTAAATAACACAGTATGTTATGTGTTTTGAATGTACGAAGAGCTTTCACAGAACACAACTCAGTACATAACTGTCTGTGGTGCAAATACTTCATACAAAAATTGTTACTAAAAAATTGTTTCATAAGTTCTTTATATATATATATAT
>NW_013963857.1:0-529 GCF_001266775.1 Austrofundulus limnaeus | reverse complement strand
CAGAAACAGCTCGCTGCACACCAACGTGTTTTCACACACAGAGTTTTTACAGGATCAACTCCTCGGCACAACATGGCAGATACACGAAGAATTATCATCTTCATGCTGCTGATTCTCCTGGAGAAACTGCTGTGGACAAACTCAAAAGGTGTTGTAGCACATAATGTTTATTTGTCTTTTCTTATGTGCTTTTAATACTGAACTTGTTTTCATTTAGCGCTCACATTACAACAGAAGAAATTAAAGTTCATCACCATAATACAGTGTGATGTAACAGCAGAATGACTTTGCAACCTAAAAAAAACACTGAAAAAAGCTAAAAGAAGCAGAGTGCTTGCTGAAAATTAAAAACAGTAAAAGCTAAAGCAGACAAAATGCTATTTAAAAAGGATAACTAAAATAGCAAAAGGCTAACTAAAAGTAGAGTGAGGCTGGATAACAGCTAAAAGTAGCAGAACCATGACAAAAACCCAACAATAGCCCCAGAAGACAAAAAGAGAGTGAGTTTTTTACAGCAGATTTTAAATCT
>NW_013963856.1:0-529 GCF_001266775.1 Austrofundulus limnaeus | reverse complement strand
CCACTAGCCCTGCGGTGCTCCGTGAAGAAACACACCCACCAAGTTCAGACCAATCACGCTCCGAGCCGCGGAGAGCCTTTCTGACCGGATCCTTCTTTGAATGTGTAACTTCTCAAACTGCCTGCTACAGTGTGTCCTAACTGTGCATGAAAAGAAAAAACAAGTCCAGTAAAGTTTTTACCTGAGCAATGAGTTTTTGCAGAGCAAGCACTCGTCCATTAAAGGCTGCATCATGAACCGGAGACCAGTCGGATTCAGCATCTTCTTGTGGACAACAGACATTGTACAACAGTCTGTGGGACATGAGACACATCGAGCTGATACTCACCACTCATCAGGCTGTTGGAGGAAAACACAGCTCCACCTGGACCAGCTGTGTCCCCTGGTGTCTCTCTGTCTCCAGCAGACATGTTTCACTGAGAAGTCTCGCTGTCAAACGTGTTTTGTACTTTTGCTTGGGGCAGGAGCAGAGTTGCCAGGTGTACGATAATTACCGTATTATAATTTTGAGCTGCTGATACGATAATTC
>NW_013963855.1:1229-1529 GCF_001266775.1 Austrofundulus limnaeus | reverse complement strand
GCTAGAGATCTGCTACTTTCTGCTATTTTCCTGCTTTTTACGCTATTTCTCTGGTTTTTCCTGCTAATTTGGACATTTCTTGCTTCTTACGGTCGCTTTCTGCTATATTAAGCTATTTTCTACAAATTTAGCTACATTTTAGCTGTTATTAGCCAAAGTTAGCTTTCTAACGTAGTTACTCATTTTTTTGGAACTACTTCGACTTAATTCGGCTAAGTCCAGCAAAATTGTGCTCCTTATGCATCGATATGCTAATTAAAACCTTAAAAGCTCATTTTTAGCTGTCTCACTGAAAACTTC
>NW_013963855.1:0-229 GCF_001266775.1 Austrofundulus limnaeus | reverse complement strand
CATTGGAAATGAATGGAGCTTTATTCAACATCCTTAAATTCCTTAAATCCTTAAAATCCTTTATAATATTTCTAAATCTTTACAGGACCTAACAGATTATATTATGCTTTAGCTCCTATTAAATTACTAGTGACAATTTTATCTACATTCTTGCTAGTTTTAGCTTTTTCACTCATTTCAGCTAAAACTCTTCTTCCTTCTAATATTCTTCTGATATTTTTAACTTTTT
>NW_013963854.1:0-529 GCF_001266775.1 Austrofundulus limnaeus | reverse complement strand
GTTCAGCAGAAGCCCAATGGACTGCTCCACATTGATCTGGTGGGTGGTGGGAAGCCGCTTGTTGAGCTGATAGTAGATGGAAGACAGAATTGTCTCCAGCCGAGACACGCTGATCTCTGCATTGTGGTCCAACGTGTTGAGTCCATTATCACGAAAGGCTTCGATCATGTTCCAGACATCAACCAGATGGACTGCAAAAAGGGCAGGGGGAACAGTTAGACTGTAAACAATTGAGTCTGTAACAAAATACCATGGACTTAGAATAGAAGGAACTGTCATGCTCTTACGGTTGCATCTCTTTTGTACAAATCTGAGTTTACAGGCGGTCCTGTATGTTGACAGTCTAATAACATCAAAATTTTGTGCTCCTAAAAAAACAACAGAAAAAGCAATTAGACAGATTGCATCCTGAGTGCTGAATGATTTTGTTTAAAGAGGCAAAGCACCAACTACCTGTTGCTAAATGGGAAACGGACTTATCAGTCAACTTTGACAAAAAAACCTGGTCTAAAACATGCTTGGAAACATT
>NW_013963853.1:0-529 GCF_001266775.1 Austrofundulus limnaeus | reverse complement strand
ACAGTGAGTTTTAAGATCAGTTACAAGCTTTAATAATAAATATTCTAAATATTCTAGTCTACATTTCCATCTCACTCTGTAGTTTCCTAACTGTCCACCAGGGGGCCTCAGTCATCCACATGATGATGACTTGCTTCATTTGGATAAGCTGCAGGTAAAAGTAAAAAATAAAAATAATAATGAATAAATTAAAATCAGTCAACGATCTATTTTCTTACCCTTTGTTTTTTTTAAACAGATTCTCATTTGTCCTGTCATAAACTAGCCTAATTAACCACATTTTTGATTCTTGTTTCCCACCTTAGAGCAGAGAAATGCTGGCAGTGGGAGCAGCTAATCTGGGTTTATCAGATTGTTGCTCTCAGAGACTGAAGCAGCTGCAACAGAACAGAACCGACCTGCAGAAGTTTTTTACCCAATTGTATGTAATACAGACATACACAGACTGATTGGATAAAATATGAATGCTTAGTGCCAGTTTAAAGATTCACGGAAGAACTGAACGGGTCTGAAGTCACCCTGGTAAGTC
>NW_013963852.1:1492-2021 GCF_001266775.1 Austrofundulus limnaeus | reverse complement strand
AAGTAATTTTTGTCTCACCAAGTGTTATAGACCGTCCAGTCATAATAGACTCAGTTGTCATTTCTTTACTTTCTACACCAAATGTCTCCTGTCTGTAGATTTGTTTTGTAGTTAGAACAGACGTACTTGTACCCTCAGTCTCTACCCACTGGGGGTTGGAGTTCAATAGAGTTGTACTGTCTCCTGAGATAAAAGGGGACAATGTTGACATTTTCTCAGTAACAACCTCCTCATACACCTTCTGCTTAATGGTAAAACTTTGGTTCCGTGCTACCAGAAGAACCTTTCTCACTACAGCTACAGGTCCGTTTGGAAGTCTAATCCGCTCAGGTGTAGGATCAAGATAAATGCACTTATATTCTCCTTGGTCTTCTATACCAACAGATCTAATATAAAGAGAACAATCACCCTCTATTATATTAACCTTTGCATCGTTTAACAGTGCATGCACCCTGGGGCGGTCAGAGTTCAACAGATTAACAAGTTTCCCATGATTGTTAATCCACATGGGTCTAAAATGTGTCTCTAC
>NW_013963852.1:0-492 GCF_001266775.1 Austrofundulus limnaeus | reverse complement strand
TACCGCTTTGGTCGTGTCCTCTGACGACGGGTTCGTGGTCTGCTTGGTACAACCGTGTAGCTCGTTTCCCTCGGAGCACTGTTGGTGTTTGCAGGACTCTCAGTCGGACCTTGTTCCGGCGCAGGACTCTCTGTTGTACCTGGAGCATGTTGTAGGTCAATGGTGGCAAATCTTCGTTCCCGTTCAATATCGGCATCGTCATCTCTAGCGTCATTGTTGTCCATGCCATCAGCAGCAAGAAGGTCAGGGTCATTGTTAGTTCCATCTTGAAGCTGATCTTGTCCATTCTCCTGTCCTACAGAGTCCTCTGGTCCTTGTACCTGGAGACAAGGTGTGTCCTCTGTCGGTGCTTTGACACAATGTGACAGATGATACCATGTAGGAGAACCTTTGACTTGTACAGCTGTTCCTGTGTACTGAACCACTTCATATGGTCCCTCACGACGTTCATTAAACCACTTCCTCCTAAAAACTTTTACAAACACTTTGTCT
>NW_013963851.1:0-529 GCF_001266775.1 Austrofundulus limnaeus | reverse complement strand
ATTTTTAAATAAAACATTTTAAAGGAAAGTGCACATAAATACAAACATTCAGCAGAGTGGTTCTCAACAAAATATTTTTTACAGTGTTATATTTATAATAGCACAAACTATCCTCCTATATGACAAAAGCTTGTCAGAGATGAGAAAAATGAAGAGAATTTTTTAAGATCGTTGACATTTAAGGACACTAATCAAAAAATCTGAAAGACGAGGGCTCTTCTGTTCATTTCAACATGAAATTTAAAGAGTTTGCTGCAGTTGTTTCCTTGTGTCTTTATATGGGATTCAGAAATGCAGGTCTGCACTCAGTATAAACAAATCTGAGTATTAATATGTAAAAATGCATAAAAAAGTACTATGTCTCAGAGTGCTCAATCGCTCAGTCACTTTAACTGTTTCAGATAAGCAAAGTCATGTTTGTTGGTAAACTTATTTTTTGTGCAGATTTATTTATTTATTTTTATGCTTTGAGTTAAAATGAGTAGCTTTAAGTAAACAAAAATAAGCATCTCAAACTAAACATTAAAAG
>NW_013963850.1:0-529 GCF_001266775.1 Austrofundulus limnaeus | reverse complement strand
CGCGTGGAGACGGCGCATTGGGCTCGTTCGACACTGGAATGCTTTTGGTGAAAAAAGCTCGGCAGCATGTGCGCATGGCATGTGAGCTCGAGCTGCCCTACTGACACACATTTTATGCTAATGAGCAGCCTGGGCTCGGCGGAAAGAGGGAGAAAGGAGAGAAAGATAGGACGAGGAAGTGTGAGGTATCACTCTTACGCTGTTTTCCCACCGAGCGAATCATCGTTGGTTAATTAGTTAATATTTCTACAGCGCGTTCGATCAGGGGTTTATTCAACTCCCGGCGGAGTGATACATTATAATTTTCAGGAAACCCGTATAAAAGTAGTAACATCAGCGGCCATTTAGATGGGGCCACTGAAAATCCAGAGGTGGCCCCAAGACTAAAAGCCAAAGCAGAATTTCAGATTTTTTTATGTTTGTCAGGTTTTCTTACAAATACTGCAATCAGTGTGGGGCTTAGGTAGGTCTACTTTTTATAGTTAATCTTCAAATTAAAGATTAATGGTTAAAAACAAACATAAAAAAA
>NW_013963849.1:1212-1529 GCF_001266775.1 Austrofundulus limnaeus | reverse complement strand
AAAAAAGGTTGGGCACCCCTGCTTTAAACTAAGGACTGGAGTGACTCTAATCATGCCTACATGACAGAACATTTATGTTTATTTTGTTCATTAATGACTTTTACGTTTTATTTGGTTCTGTTAGACTGTTTATAGAACTTATTGATTGTGGTACAATCTGTTTTATTGTATCCGGTTTTACTGTGAAAGACTGAACAGGAAATGAATACAGTGTGTGCGGATACAACTTGTTTCGGGGTTTGAAAAATAAAGACTGTTTGAGTTGCTCTACAAGGTGTCGCTCTCTCGAATCCTTGCCTCAGAACACAACATTCATC
>NW_013963849.1:0-212 GCF_001266775.1 Austrofundulus limnaeus | reverse complement strand
TTCCAGTACAAACTGTCTTCCCCGGGAGATAATAGCAAATTGAATCCAGAGCCCATTTAATAGCCAGGCATTCTTTCTGTATTGTAGAATAACGGGTTTCTCTGGGATATAGTTTACAGCTGATGAAGGCAGTTGGATGGCTGTCAACCCTGTTTACTTAATGCACCAACATAAAGGATGTGTTGGAAAAATATGCGTTGTTCAAAATGGTA
>NW_013963848.1:0-529 GCF_001266775.1 Austrofundulus limnaeus | reverse complement strand
TATGTAAACAGAATAATAATCTACACAAAAACACAGAATAATAATCTACACAAAAACACAGAATAACAATCTGCTCGTAAACAGAATAATAGTCTTTATATAAACAGAATAATAATCTACACGTAAACACAGAATAATAGTCTACATGTAAACACAGACCAATAATCTGCACATAAACACGGACCAATGCCAATAATCTGCATGTAAACACGGATCAATACTCTGCATGTAAACATGGACCAATAATCTGCACGTAAACAAGGACCAATACCAATAATCTGCACATAAACACGGATCAATACCAATAATCTGCACGTAAACACAGATCAATACCAATAATCTGCACGTAAACACAGATCAATACCAATAATCTGCATGTAAACACAAATCAATACCAGTAATCTGCACGTAAACACAAACCAATAATCTGCACGTAAACACAAACCAATAATCTGCACGTAAGCACGGACCAATACCAATAATCTGCACGTAAGCACGGACCAATACCAATAACCTGCACGTAAACACG
>NW_013963847.1:0-529 GCF_001266775.1 Austrofundulus limnaeus | reverse complement strand
GAGAGAGAGGATTATTTTTGTTTCAATTTTACCACCTCTTCTCCTAAAACGAATTTAGGACAAATCCAGCCCCTATGGTGTAACACCACAATGCCGGCCACCACCACAGCAGGGTCTCGCATCCCCATAGGACTTGGCTAGAATCCCAGATGGTTCCATAGGTGTGTGTGCTATGGTGTGCTATGGTGCGCCTAGCAGCTCCTTTAACTTTAATTGGCCCTAAGATAGAGTTTCTCAATCACACAGATCTCTCCATTAGAAAGAGACGCTCGGTAAATTTAGATNATGGTTAGCTGAGGCAGCTCAGCAGGCCTCTCTGTCAGAGTGTGTTGCTTGTGCTGCAGCTAGACCTACACTTTTCACTGAACCCGCGCCCTTGTTCCCACAGGACACATGGGGCTTTCAATGCATGCTTAACTTGACCATGAGAAAGAAAAATAAGAATTGCACCACCTTTGAGGACGTTTTCCCTATTGCAGCAAATCACACAAAAACTGGACCCTTTGTAGCCCATGAGAGAGAGGATTAT
>NW_013963846.1:0-529 GCF_001266775.1 Austrofundulus limnaeus | reverse complement strand
TACCCCATTCGCTGTACGTCCTGCAGAAACAGGTAAACAAGAATGTTGTGTTTAGCACACACAGCGGGAGGAGGAAAAAAAGGCAGAGAGCGGCGCAGCACAGCAGCTGCATGATCCGTGATCAGCTCGTCATTGTGAAATGCAAAACAGCTCGAACCGGACACAAACTTCAGTCAAACAAGACCCAACATTTTTATTTCTGATCTAAAATAGTTATCTTGTGAGCAGCTGTATGCTTTAATTTTTTTCTGTCAGGCTGTCGGGGCACTCCAGCTCTTCTGTCCGGGGCTGGTGTGGTGTGAGGCGGATAGAGCTCAGCCCAGGCTGCGGTAAAGGGCTGTTTATGAACCAAACTATGAAAATCAAGTAAAAATTGGTAGAGTTGTGACTATTTTAGTTGGGCAAACAACTTTTTCAGTTTAAATAAATGTACTGGGGAAGCAAGAGTGACCTATCCAAGATGGCAGCCACACTGGCCACACACAATAGGCTGAGACCGTACATGGGGGTTCTATGTATTATTAATGGC
>NW_013963845.1:0-395 GCF_001266775.1 Austrofundulus limnaeus | reverse complement strand
CAGCTTTAGGTTTAGCTGTGTACAGCTGACCCCCACTTAGGTTGTTTAATTGTGTTTGTCTGTTTGTATCTAGTTAAAGCCTGACAAAAAAAACAGTCTTGCCTACTCACTGTTATTTAGTCAATTAAAGGCTTGTATTTGTATTTGGAGGAAGTTTCAGGCTCCACTAAAAGGTAGTTTTATTTTGGTTTGTTTAAGTCTGGTTTAGACTTACTTTTGGTTATTTCCTTGGTTGTTTATGTACTTGTCCCAATCGTCTTTTGTTTTCTGTGTAAAATTTAAGCTTGTTAAACATTTAAATTGGGCAGTAGTGTATTTTGGTTTAGTTTACTCAATCACTTTTGTTACAATAAACCTTTTTTTTTAAACAACATTTTCTCTGGACACATTTATGT
>NW_013963844.1:0-529 GCF_001266775.1 Austrofundulus limnaeus | reverse complement strand
TTGGCCAAGGACACAGCAACTGAGACAGCTGGATGGGGGACTGAACCGGCAACCTACCAGTTCCAGGACGACTCCCTTAACCACTCTGTCACAGCCGCCCCATGCCCCAATAAGACACATAAGACGGCGTCTTTAGCTTAGCTCTTTAGCTTAGCTTTAAAACCTCCACAGAACAGGCCTGCCTGATGTCTGAGGGAGATTGCTCAATGGTGCTGGAGCATGATAGGAAGGAGCAACAGTTTTTCTTCTGGCTTTAGGAGTTTTTAAAAACTAGTGGCCAAAGATCAGAGAGCACAAGGTGGTACATTCAGGTGCAGGAGTTCAGAAAGGTATGGGAGCACTAGACCATCAGGACCTTGTAAGAGAGCAGCAAGACCTTAAAGTCTGCTTGAATCTGACAAGGCAACCAGTGAAGGGACGACAGTACAGGAGTAATACGGTCATGTTTCCCGGGTTTGAACCATCTGCAGACCTCTTTAAGTTGTCCTTGGTAGCCCAGAGAGAAGAGCACTGCAGCAGTTGATGGTTG
>NW_013963843.1:0-330 GCF_001266775.1 Austrofundulus limnaeus | reverse complement strand
ACACAACTCTGTGGCTGCTGTTGAGTTAATAAGGAAATCCAATTATTACTTCTAATGCCTTCACAGGCAGAACCTTTTAATTTTATTTCTCTCATCAAATTCCAAACACCGATTATGAAGATCCACACAGACATTACCTGTTGCTCATGAGAGACCCCAAAGTCATCAGAGAGTCCTCCATTCTGGCAATGGTCTCTGCTATGCTGTCTCCTCTCAGCAGCAGCGGCCCACGAGCCTTGAAGTTTGCAAATGTAAAAGTCTTGCTGTCCCACTCAGCAATCACTTGTTTCAGTTTCTGCTCAATGTTTTGTTCTTTTCCAGAACTGATGC
>NW_013963842.1:0-529 GCF_001266775.1 Austrofundulus limnaeus | reverse complement strand
GCACTATACACCTCTTTCATACGGCCTGAGATATTGTCCTTAACGTTTTTTTTTGTACATTACTTTTATACTTGAAGTAGTTTTAAACCAGTATGTTTATTTGTAATGACCATGGATACCTCTGTTCATTAGATGTTTTGCAAACAGAGTTGACTCGAACACTTAATGACAAAGTTTTAAAAACAAACACTGCCCAATCAGTTAGCGCCTGGATTATAAACTGGGGATACCTTGCAGCTACATCCAAATCAAATTTTAGCTTAATATCCAAGTTATGAAGGAGTTCCAGTTCTTTTTGTGTTTTATAACGTCGCTCAGCTGTGGCAACCATCTTGAATGGGGTTTACTCCAAAACATATTATTTGTAAATGTCCATCCATTTATAAATGAGACTTTAAAATCCATCCTGTTATTCATCAAATTCTTTCTGCTGTGACAATCACAAACCCACACAGCCACAGGTAAAACTATTATCATGGTTTCAGTAAGCAATAATTACTGTAAAACCAGTATGAATTTTACAGAGTCT
>NW_013963841.1:0-529 GCF_001266775.1 Austrofundulus limnaeus | reverse complement strand
ACAAAGTAAAGAACACAAAAAAATACGATTAATCGATTATTAAATTAGTCACTGACTATTTTAATAATCGATTAGTCGTCGACTAATCGTCTAATCGTGACAGCCCTAATTCCAGCCTGACGTTACAGATAAAGATATTGTTCATAAATACTACAGTGAGTCCAGCATCTTCTTTTGCTCCAGCCCAGGTTACTACAACGTGGTTTGCAAAACAAATTTTAAATTTCAATTTGTCTGACCACTGAACAGTTTTCCACTTTGTCTCAGTCCATTTTAAATGAGTTTTGACCCATAGAAGAAATGTGGATGGCTAAGCAACGTATGTTTACAGACAATGATTTGTTGAAGTGTTCCTGAGTCTATGCAGTGATGTCCACAACAGAATCAGACCAGTTCTTAATGCCTGAGAGCCTGAAGGTGTCTCTAACCTGCCTTTCTAATGATGTGTTGCTGCCAAACAATTTAAAATTACCCTGATTTTTTTTCCATTCAGCCAAACTCCTCGGTTTTAAACATGGGGCGGCTGTGG
>NW_013963840.1:0-361 GCF_001266775.1 Austrofundulus limnaeus | reverse complement strand
ATGTTAAAGAAATGAATGTTGACACTTTTTAAGTTCATTCTCATATCAGAAACTGTTTTTCAGTTATTTTCTCAAAAGTGGGCTTCTTTCGCTCTACAGAAGACAGAATGAGTTTTATGTGGAATAAATGGATTTTTTCAAAGTCTTTCCCTACTAAATAAAAAATTTTAAAGAAATGAATGTTGACACTTTTTAAGTTCATTCTGATATCAGAAACTGTTTTTCAGTTCTTTTCTAAAAAGTGGGCTTCTTTCGCTCTACAGAAGACAGAATGAGTTTTTTGTGGAATAAATTGATTTTTTCAAAGTCTTTCCCTACTAACATAAAAATGTTAAAGAAATGATTGTTGACACTTTTTTAG
>NW_013963839.1:0-530 GCF_001266775.1 Austrofundulus limnaeus | reverse complement strand
ATATAAGACGAAGCAAGCTCTGGTTTCCGTAGCAGCAGCGCTCTTTGTTGTGCTATCTGATGTGGGACAGGCTGACAAAAGAGAGCTAAGGAGCATCCAGATCAGGGTGGTGAGGGTCGGGGTGTCCCCCCTTAGAGAAGCTAGGGTGACCCTCTTGACCGCTGGCCCCAGGGCAGGAACTCAGTGTGGTAGTGGCACAGGGGCACACACAGGGCATGGGAAGAGACTTAGGCTGCACACTACAGCAGAAAGACAAGATTGACCTACTGCTAGAAGACCATGTGTGTCTATTTTATCTGACACAGTGTGTGTTTAGAACAAAAGCGGTGTTAAGCAATGCTAGCAATGTGTATGAGCGAGAGATTTAATGGTGTAAAAGAAGCAGGGTGACCCAAAGTTTGTCATCGGCATCTGTGTTAGATTCACACGTTGACAGCACATCACAAAACAAAGATCAGATTATTGAGTGTGTGTGTGTGTGTGTGTGTGTGTGTGTGTGTGTGTGTGTGTGTGTGTGTGTGTGTGTGTGT
>NW_013963838.1:0-530 GCF_001266775.1 Austrofundulus limnaeus | reverse complement strand
GCTGACTAACCTGCAGAAACTCCCACAGGCTGTAAACTTAAAGCAACAACTAAACACAAATATGTGGAGAGGGTTAAAGGTTCAGGTAAACATTTTCACCCAGACTGAACTAAAAGTTTAACTAACTGTAACTAATGTCTTATTGTGGACTTATTATTTACATTTTCTTCCATTTAAAAAAGACCTAAAGAAAAAGAGAAGAATGAATGATGTCACAGTTTGCAGGATTCTAATGAAGGTAAAAGTTCATCTTCTCGTGGTCTCCTGGTCTTTACTCTGGACTCACAGCAGGTGCTGGGAGAAATATTCAATAACAAAATGAAACAATCTTTCAGGAAACTGTTATAAAGTTATAAAGTCACTATCAATACATGTTGAGAAAATCTGGCTAAAAATTTAACATCAAACTTTAAATGTGCTGAAAGATGAAGAAAAACAACAATAATAACAATGAATCATTTCAGAAAACACACTGAGAACAACATGACAGAGAGGGATGGATGATGGATGAATGGATGGATGGATGGATG
>NW_013963837.1:0-530 GCF_001266775.1 Austrofundulus limnaeus | reverse complement strand
CTGATACACTAACACACATGTGCACTGATACACTAACACACATGTGCACAGACACACTAACACACATGTGCACAGACACACTAACACACATGTGCACAGACACACTAACACACATGTGCACAGACACACTAACACACATGTGCACAGATACTAACACACATGTGCAGACACACTAACACACATGTGCACAGACACACTAACACACATGTGCAGACACACTAACACACATGTGCACAGACACACTAACACACATGTGCACAGACACTAACACACATGTGTGCAGACACACTAACACACATGTGCACAGACACACTAACACACATGTGCAGACACACTAACACACATGTGCACAGATACTAACACACATGTGCAGACACACTAAGACACATGTGCACAGACACACTAACACACATGTGCACAGATACTAACACACATGTGCAGACACACTAACACACATGTGCACAGACACACTAACACACATGTGCAGACACACTAACACACATGTGCACAGACACACTAACACACATGTG
>NW_013963836.1:0-530 GCF_001266775.1 Austrofundulus limnaeus | reverse complement strand
AACCGGAAGTGTTGGAAGTGGCATCAAGTGCTGGGCCGGATGTCCGTGACATATAGACTACTGAAACACAGCCCCTGTTTGTCCTTCGAAGGACACAGCCCGTAAATAAGGACACAACCTACATCAGCACTGCCAGGAAACAAAATCTAAACTTTCAAATGATTAATTTAGATTAACTACACATTTAATGAGTTCACCTAATGGCATGATAATTACACAATTGAAAATTTCTGAGCAGCACTGACAAACAAAGACTCGCACATCTCCCCATTTGTCTTTCAGAAAGGCTATTTCTAACACATTAATAGAGATATAACTGTGACTTGATTAAATGACACAACGTCCTGCCATGCCATTGGACACCCACAGTTTGTGGCTGTTTGGGAGTGTGGACTAGTTTTAATTCCCAGTCTGGCCCTGACCTGGAAAGTACAGTACACCGTCAACCAGCTGATTGTGTGATAGGTGGGCGTTTTTATTTCATATGATGGTGGTGATGTCTGTCAGAACCGTCTGGTTCCGTGATTTCT
>NW_013963835.1:1222-1530 GCF_001266775.1 Austrofundulus limnaeus | reverse complement strand
AGGGTGACATTAGCTGTGTTTATTACTCTTAGATTGGAATAAGACGATGAGGGGAGTTTTTTAGAGATAGTTCACCCTCATCGGTTAGTAATAGAACGATTGATTAGTAGGACGTTGATTCACTCTGGTGGTCAAGCGAAAGTCGTCTGAATTGGCAGACTTGAAAGTTAATTACAGCTTTATAGGTGTTATAAGTTGGCTGATTTGAAAGTAGGCTTTGAAGCGTTAGTTGTTTGTGTTAAGCTTTCATTCGTCATTATAGGCTTTCCTATATCAGTCCTTTGAGACTTCTAGTTCGTTGACATTTT
>NW_013963835.1:0-222 GCF_001266775.1 Austrofundulus limnaeus | reverse complement strand
TAGGCCACAACACGTTTGTCATGGTCGTGTATCTGGTACAGACCAGCGCTTAAACAGTGAGCTGAGAAGCCCACTTCAAGATGGAACTCTTTGTTGTGGTCTGGGTAGACCAGGCATGGAACTGAGCACAGTTTGGTTTTCAGAGCATCCATTGCTAGTTGCTGTGCCTCAGTCCAAGTAAAGGGGACATCCTTCTTAAGGAGTTCCGTTAGTGGTTTAGCC
>NW_013963834.1:0-530 GCF_001266775.1 Austrofundulus limnaeus | reverse complement strand
GGGACAGTGGGTATAGTCGTTTGGACATGTCCAGAGGGACAGTGGGTATAGTCGTTTGGACATGTCCAGAGGGACAGTGGGTATAGTCATTTGGACATGTCCAGAGGGACAGTAGGTATAGTCATTTGGACATGTCCAGAGGGACAGTAGGTATTGTAGTTTGGACATGTCCAGAGGGACAGTGGGTATAGTCATTTGGACATGTCCAGAGGGACAGTAGGTATAGTCATTTGGACATGTCCAGAGGGACAATAGGTATTGTAGTTTGGACATGTCCAGAGGGACAGTGGGTATAGTTGTTTGGACATGTCCAGAGGGACAGTAGGTATAGTCATTTGGACATGTCCAGAGGGACAGTGGGTATAGTAGTTTGGACATGTCCAAACAACTATACCTACTGTCCCTCTAGACATGTCCAAACTACTATACCCACTGTCCCTCTGGACATGTCCAAATGACTATACCCACTGTCCCTCTGGACATGTCCAAACTACAATACCTACTGTCCCTCTGGACATGTCCAAACGACT
>NW_013963833.1:0-530 GCF_001266775.1 Austrofundulus limnaeus | reverse complement strand
AGAAATAACCTACCAAACACATATCGACTTACTTTTTGTGTCAAGTTTAGTTTTGACCAAATTTGAAGCATCCTTCATTTATTTCTTATGAGGTATTTTTTGGGTGGTTTCTGGCGAACTGCGCCACCACAGTAACTAAACGCCAATAAAAGTCATAGTTTTTATGTTTGGCTTAAACTGTGCTCTTCACAGTTTAAGCTTGGTGTCAGAGAAAGAAGAAGTCTTGTCTGTTGGTTTACCTGAGGTTGGAGGGATCGATCGATGCTTTGATGTCGTTCAGGGAATCTGTTAAAGATTTAAACTCAAACGAATTCAAATCTCCTCCGTCTGCCAGACACTGAAACAAAAACAGAGACTAGATAAGCAAAGAGTAAATAAATCACAAATACACATCAGAGGTGTAGTCGAGACTGGCTGTTCCGAGACCAAGACCGGACCCCTCAAGACCAAGGCCAAGAACGGACCCTTCGAGACCAAGACCAAAGTCGAATTTCAGGACATTGTTTTTTTGTTGTTTGTTTACACCACAA
>NW_013963832.1:0-530 GCF_001266775.1 Austrofundulus limnaeus | reverse complement strand
ATTGCTACTTTTAGCTACCGTTACTCAACTCAGAGCTAGGATTAGCTTCTTTTTTTTTAGCTAGTGTTCTGCTTGCTTTAGCTTTAACAAGTCAGTTATAGTTTATTCAGTTCATTTCAGCGCTCAGTGTTCAAATTGCATTTTTATTTTTATGCAAATTCAAGTTTCAAACGATAATTAAAAAGTAAACAATCACATAAAACTTGAACCAAAGTGCAGAACATGAAGCGTGCACCAGTCGCCCCCCATCATCATAAAACTGACAGTCTCACAGTGAGGATAATGAAACGTCCTGATGACATTAAAGCTCCATCCTGTTGGCATTATGAAGCCATTCTGCAGAAAAAATTAAGCTCTTAATGTCATTAAGAGACATTAGCAACACGACACGAGCTGCAGATGGATCCAGATTACACAACAATCATGTTTGAGTCGATGAGCTGCTGGGTGAGTGGACGGGAGCCGAGGCTTCAAACGTGCCGTCGTGCAGTTTAAGAAGTTTGTTTTCCTAAAAAGATGAAAAGGTGACG
>NW_013963831.1:0-530 GCF_001266775.1 Austrofundulus limnaeus | reverse complement strand
CTGCAGACTACCTCCACCTTCTTCTTTTGTTTCTCCTGAACAAATCCAGATCCAGAATCCTGTCATCCAGTAATGGTGTCAGCGAGCTCCTTCAGTGTAAAATTCTCTGACAGATTCTCTTTCGACGAGTCGTTTCCACAAACAGGACAGTTCTTGATGTTGGTTTGTGCCCAGAACCTCTGCAGGCAGCTGTAACCTCTGCAGGCAGCTGTAGCAGTAGTTGTGGTTGCAGCTCAGAGACACAGGATCTTTAAAAGTTTCTAAACACAAATTGCAGCTCAAATAAGTTTGAAAAACTGCTCTTCCAGCCATTTCCAGCTGACAGGACTCACCAAACTAGATTTTTTATTTCCTTCTTGAACACCCTCAGATAATAGTTTCCCAGCAGAAATCTCTCAGCCTGTAAGGCAGCTTTAGTTCTGCAGACAAGGTTAAATTTAGCTGCCTTTATTGTCTTTTAATTTCCTTGACGTGTCACCTGTCAGATCAGCTGCTGCTTCACTTAGTCTTTGGTTCCATCTATTGAATAT
>NW_013963830.1:0-530 GCF_001266775.1 Austrofundulus limnaeus | reverse complement strand
ACTCACACCGAGGACCTATCCACATCATCATTTAATCAGAATGCTTTGTGTGTAAATAAAATGGCTCAGTCCGTCCACATAATTGCTGCTGATGAGTGAAATGCTCCTATAAACCACCTTTGTCTCGTCTCTCTGTGTGTGCAGGGCTCAGAGAGCCACCAGGACCTTTCTGCTTCTCCATCCAAACGCAGCCTGAACCAGGAGACAGGTATGTCTGATAAAACCTTATCTTCTTACAGATTCTTCCTTTGGCTTTGAAGCGTCTCTTCTTCTTTGCTGTCTTTCATGTCAGTCAGCAGACGTGTTTTTTTTTCTTTCTTTTTTTGTCACTTTACTGCATCTATCTTTTAGCTCTGGGTCTCATTTTGGCTCTTTTTTTCTTTTCTCTTCTGCTTCTAAAACCTTATCTTCTTACAGATTCTTCCTTTGGCTTTGAAGCGTCTCTTCTTCTTTGCTGTCTTTCATGTCAGTCAGCAGACGTGTTTTTTTTTCTTTCTTTTTTTGTCACTTTACTGCATCTATCTTTTAGC
>NW_013963829.1:1289-1530 GCF_001266775.1 Austrofundulus limnaeus | reverse complement strand
CATCCCAGCACTTTCAGTACCTTGGAGATCTCCTTCATTCCACGACACTGGGTAAAATCCTGAAACATTCCACACTTTCAGTATCATGAACGGTTCCTTCAGCCCTTCACACTGTCTAAACTCCTGAAACATTTGAGTACTTTCAGGACCTTGGAGAGTTCCTTCATTCTTTGACACTGTGTAAAGTTTTGAACCATCCCAGCACTTTCAGTACCTTGGAGAGTTACTTCAGTCCTTCACA
>NW_013963829.1:0-289 GCF_001266775.1 Austrofundulus limnaeus | reverse complement strand
ACTGTCTAAAGTCCTGAAACATCCCAGCACTTTCAGGACCTTGAAGAGTTCATTCAGTCCTCAACCCAGGGTAAAGTCCTGGAAGAACCCAGCAAATTCAGTACCTTGGACAGTTCATTCAGCCCTTCACCCTGTGTAAAGTCCTGAAACATCGCAGCACTTTCCGTACCTTGGACAGTTCCTTCAGTCCTTGACATTGTCTAAGATTCTGAAACAGTCCAGCACTTTCAGTACATTGGACAGTTCCTTCAGTCCTTCACACTGCCTAAGTCCTGAAACATTCCAGCAC
>NW_013963828.1:0-530 GCF_001266775.1 Austrofundulus limnaeus | reverse complement strand
GAGGTGACCCCTACAATGACAAAACAAAATATTCCGTTTTTACCATTATTTGAGAAAATGACTGAAAGCAGAATGTGGTTTGACTCCAGAGGCACAAACACCATGGTAATCTTTGGTTCAGTTTCATTTCCTGTGAGCCTCAGTCAGCAACATTTCAGACTTATCAATCAGTTAAGCAGTATCTCCTGTTCCAGATGGTTGGCTATGGATTATTTGCCTATCATTAGGTTCTGAATAGATTATCACTGGTTAGATCTGGGTCTGATTCTAACACAATAATAACCTCAAATTTCTCAATTGTCTTCATTGTGTCATTTTCTCTTTTAGTCTGTCCAATTCTTCAACTTTGAACACTTAAAGCCACATTTAAGTACTACTGAATATCAATTTTAATGTAATGTAAGCTTTTTTATTCCAGCCAGTAATGAAAGGTGCTAGAAGAGAAGTGTGAGAGGAGGATAATTAAGACAATTTCTTCTGGATCACAGGAAGCTATTAGTGTGGTTATCATAAGAGGTTGTGACTAAATC
>NW_013963827.1:0-530 GCF_001266775.1 Austrofundulus limnaeus | reverse complement strand
AGTACTTGCATCTCTAACACCAAGTTTAACAGGTTTAGTTAGTTTGACTAAAGTAAAATATGCTCACTATGTGTACAATCGGTAATATGTTACTGTAGTGTCAAGGGGGAACATGGACTGGACAGTCAGTTAATAGATGAGGACAAAGGTTAGAACTGACATGTTTGTTGATTTACTCCCTTTTTAGGACTTTTGTTTGTCTTTCTACAAGTTTCAGTGAGCTCTGAATCAAACATTTCTCTTAAACCAAAATCATTTTGTTCTAACCTACTTACTTTTATATTTTGATGGTTGATTTTCAACATGACGAATGGCAGATGTTACGTGATAAAATAGAATAAATCCTCTATTAAAGCAATTTTTTTCTTGGAAATTCCTTACCATCATCACTGTTACCTCTGTTTTAAGTCAACCAAAAGGCAACAACAAAAAGCACAAGCACCAAATCTTGCAGCATTTGGTCATATTGCGTGCTGAATAAACTACAGTAGTGTTTCACAAAGTTGGGGTCGGGTCCCAAAGTGGGGTCC
>NW_013963826.1:0-368 GCF_001266775.1 Austrofundulus limnaeus | reverse complement strand
CTGATCGGTGGTGATCATTGTCTGATTGGTGGTGATCATTGTCTGATTAGTGGTGGTCCTTATCTGATCTGTGATGGTCCTGGTCTTATTGGTGGTGGTCCTGGTCTGATCGGTGGTGATCATTGTCTGATCGGTGGTGGTCCTGATCTAATCGGTGGCGGTCCTGTTCTGATATGTGGTGGTCCTGGTCTGATATGTGGTGGTCCTGGTCTGATATGTGGTGGTCCTGGTCTGATCGATGGTGGTCCTGGTCGGATCGGTGTTGGTCCTGGTGTGATTGTTGGTGATCATTGTCTTATCGGTGGTGGGCCTGTTCTGATTGGTGGTGGTCCTGGTCTGAAAGGTGGTGGTCCCGGTCTGATCGGCGG
>NW_013963825.1:0-530 GCF_001266775.1 Austrofundulus limnaeus | reverse complement strand
ATGTCTGACTGTACACTGGTATGTCTGACTGGGCCTCGTGCCACTTTATGTTCACCAAATTGGGCCCCGAGGTCAAAAAGGTTAAGAACCCCTGGTCTAGATCCTTACCTGTAAGCAGTACTGCAGCATGCGGCAGGGCCCAATGGCTACCCTCAGACCCTCCAGGGCGCCCATGACTGCCTGAATGACGTGAGGCGACGTCTCAAACACGTTGGGCCACACGTAGTTCAACAGGTGGTTCAGAGAGTCCTCGCAGCCAAACCCATAGACACCCAAAGACATGTGCTGGACTACAGCGCTGGCAGTCTGTCTGTGGACCAGGTCCCTGCAAGGGGATGAAAAACACCAACATGTAAGGTTCAGACTTCATAGGGAGGTTTGACGGTCCTGTGTGGACCAGCTTTACTGACCTCAGGTTCATGTTCAACCATCAACTATTTGGTTTTAAATATCCAGACATGTTTAAATACACTGCTCAAAAAAACAAAGGGAACACTTAAACAACGCACGCTAACTCCCGATCTTAATCA
>NW_013963824.1:1203-1530 GCF_001266775.1 Austrofundulus limnaeus | reverse complement strand
CTTAAAACCTGATTTCTTTTTTGCTTTTTTGGGAGGAGGAGACGCAGCGCGTGCTCCCTCCAACTCAAAAGATGCAGATTTTTTTGCTTGCATTAAAACCTCTGTGTGTGGTTTTAGTCTTTTGACTTTTTCAAAAGCAGCGACAGCCCAATCTCTTAGCTGTTGCATATTGTTTAAGCGATAATCAGCTAAGATGCTTAATTGTGCACTTGTGTCTTTGTGGAGGTTTTTCACAAACAAATATTTAAAACCCAAATCTTCTTCCATAAATGGTTCATTTCGGTTTCCAAAATAAGCTTGTAATAGCTTCTATCATAAGCTATTACA
>NW_013963824.1:0-203 GCF_001266775.1 Austrofundulus limnaeus | reverse complement strand
ATGGCATACGCCTCCAGCCACTTAGTAAAATAGTCCATGGCGACAAGGACATAACGATTTCCCTTACTGGTGCAGGGGAAAGGGCCCATAATGTACACGCCCACTCGTTCCATTGGTGCGCCCGCTGGTTGCTGTTGGAGCTGGGCCCGAGACTGGTCTGGTGGGCCCTTGTGTGAGGAACAGGAGTCACATCTGCGGCAGTA
>NW_013963823.1:0-531 GCF_001266775.1 Austrofundulus limnaeus | reverse complement strand
AACAGCTGGGGGGGAATTGATTACAAAGGACCGACAGGTGAGTGTGATTACCAGGAAGATGACAGATGGACTAATGAGAAGTGAGAACACAAAGTAAACACAAGAGGGAGACAACACAAGACACAGATCCCCACAAAAACAACAGTCACTAAAGAAATTTACACCAGGACACAAATAAAAATAATCAATAAGCACACATTCACATATGAGTTTTCTTTCACTCTCCTCAGGTGTTTAACTTACCTGAAGTCATACTGCTGTCCAGATACAGATGATTGAGTGTCTCTTTAGAGGGATACTGTGTGGACAGCAGCAGGAACACACACTGTTGTCTGTGTCATGAAGAGAACAAAAGAACATGCTTCAGTCAGACATTTTAGTCCGTCACGTTGCAGGCACCAGATGCTGACCATCAGTTGGAGTGCAAATAAATCCAATGATAAAGTGACCAGAAAAACAATATATTCAGGGTTGTGCAGTTTAAAAAACCAGTGATAAAGTGGCCAAGGCAGAGTTATAGAGTGACATGAT
>NW_013963822.1:0-531 GCF_001266775.1 Austrofundulus limnaeus | reverse complement strand
ATTATGTAAATAAGATGGGCTGGCCTTCTTCACTCAGCTCCTCTATTGGTCAACAGACAGGAAGGAGCAGATCTACTCTCTGCTTGTGTTGCCTCAGTTTAGCTAAAGTTTAGTTTAAACAAAGTCACAGGTAAGTGTTTTCCTCCTAGCAGTGTAATCTATTTATCTTTACAGTTTTCTGGTACAAGCAGGGTGGCACTATACCCAACCTCAACCTCAACGCTGAGAAATTAGAGAAGACCCATGAGAGCATTTTAATAAAATGTATTTTAAATTGAACGTAACACGCCCACATTAAATGTAAAGGTAATTACAGTAGGTCTATTTAATGTCCACACAAGATGATAAATGTTAGGAGAAAAAACTTGTCTAGAATAAAGAGGATATTTATATATGTTGTTGTTAAACTTCATGCAACTTTTATGTTAATGAGCAGTTTCACAAGATTAATTGTTAACCAGCCTACATGTGACTGTGTTAAGCACAACAAAAATAAACTACTCCGAAACTTGACTTATATAAACCTAGGGG
>NW_013963821.1:0-531 GCF_001266775.1 Austrofundulus limnaeus | reverse complement strand
ATGGCGGCATGAATATGGAAACCGTCACTTTTCAATTATTAGAATTCTTCCAGCAGCACTCCACTTAAAAGAGATTAGAGGATAAAAAGGAAGTGGCACGCACCATATGAATAAAGTAATTTGGATAAAAAGAGTTCACGGGATGTGAATGACAGTCATTAATACAACCCCTGCCAATCTAATGTTCACCGAAAAGTTTTGAATTTCAAATTTTCACCTTTTTTTATCATAGACACATCAGTCATTTTAGTGCAGTTTACTTGAAACTTTGTGAACAATACAACATATCCATAAATTTGCTTGGTATTTACGTTGCCACTTTTTGTGTTGGTATTTAATCAGCAATTTACTGTCATATCCCTGTGATGAGGCTGAGCTGAGAATCAGCCATCTCAGATGAGGCATTAGGACGTGCCCCTGGTGAGCAGCAGTGTTTATATTCAGCATGCACCGGAACGGAAATGAGGCTTCTCTGTTGTGAAAAGTGTCATGAAACGCTCATCTTCATTACAACACCAGCAGGATCATTAC
>NW_013963820.1:0-531 GCF_001266775.1 Austrofundulus limnaeus | reverse complement strand
TGAAGGACTGGAAGGGAAAATGATGCTCAGGAGCACCAAGTTTTTTTTGTTCTCTTATTTGAAAGAGTCTCTGTCTGTATCACAGCATTTTACTGTGCTGCCTTTTGTAAAGGCCTAATAGTTTGTTTACTTGACAACAATTGTTTATTATATATTGATTTGAAATATAGTCTTAGATTTTTACTCTGTGATGTAAACATTGTAAATCCTGATGAGAACATGTTTAGCACCATATATGTCTCGCTCTATTGAATGGGACATATTTTCCATCTGAAAGCATGTTTATAGTTCATGTGCATTTCTTTCTAATTGATCTGTTCTGGTTGTTTGTTTTAAATGATAATTTTCTGCATTTGTAGCAGATGAAGTTCAAGACAAATGTGCTGCTTTATAAACTCTGTGAGTGACAGCACACATACCTTCAAAGAAGGACTCGTTTTCTGGAAAAAAATGTCTCACTATGAATGTATCTCTTCAAGCCAAGTGATGCGCAATTAAACAATCAGAGAAAAAAACAACAATCCAGTCTGC
>NW_013963819.1:0-531 GCF_001266775.1 Austrofundulus limnaeus | reverse complement strand
TAATCGATTATAAAAATAATCATTTGTGGCAGCCCTGATGTGTAATCAATAACAAATAAAATACCAATAACAAATTGAAGGTTATTTAAGCAATAACAATATTCCAAATGAGCTGCTGGTCTCTGCTGAGAAAATTTTATTTTTAGAACCTTTTACCAGAGGTGGGTAGTAACTAGTTACATTCACTCAGTTACATTGACTTGAAGCTTGAGTAACTTTTGAAAAACAAACAAACAAATACTTTTAGGCGTAGTTTTACAACACTTTTACTTTGCTTGAGTAATATTAAGAATTACTGCTACTCTTTTCTCCACTGCAAAAATTAGTGATCTAAGCATTACTTAAAACTAGTCTGATTATCTCAAGTTAAGTGAAATAATCTGCCAGAGCAGTGTGATAATTGTGATTGACTTCTTCAAAAAGAGAACAATTTCCAGGCTAACAAGATTAAGAGTTTAACACATTCTGCTCTTGCTTAGTAAATTTATCTCAACAAGATCAAACATACTTTTTGCACATATACTGTGTATA
>NW_013963818.1:0-531 GCF_001266775.1 Austrofundulus limnaeus | reverse complement strand
AACTTATGTTGGTGTTCATGGTGGTGTTGCTGATCATGCTGGTCTTTGTGATCATGGTCATGTTGGTGATCATGCCTTTCATGTTTGTGTTCATCATGGTGTTGGTGATCATACTGTTTTTTGTAATCATGGTCATGTTGGTGATCATAGTGGTCTTTGTGATCATACTTATATTGCTGGTCATGTTGGTGTTTGTGATCATGCTGGTCTTTGTAATCATGGTCATGTTGGTGATCATAGTGGTCTTTGTGATCATACTTATATTGCTGGTCATGTTGGTGTTTGTGATCATGCTGGTCTTTGTAATCATGGTCATGTTGGTGATCATAGTGGTCTTTGTGATCATACTTATATTGCTGGTCATGTTGGTGTTTGTGATCATGCTGGTCTTTGTAATCATGGTCATGTTGGTGATCATAGTGGTCTTTGTGATCATACTTATATTGCTGGTCATGTTGGTGTTTGTGATCATGCTGGTCTTTGTAATCATGGTCATGTTGGTGATCATAGTGGTCTTTGTGATCATACTTA
>NW_013963817.1:0-531 GCF_001266775.1 Austrofundulus limnaeus | reverse complement strand
TGGCTAAAAGAATTGGCAAAATCCTACACACTGTGCCTTTAAAATAAATGTATGCTGTTTTAATGGCAGCATTGACCATAACCTACATCGTCCATTATGGATGTTGAATGTTTTACCCCTGAAATTGTGGCATTTACTAGGTGGAGGTTCACAGGGTTCAGAATCTAGTAAAATCAATTCTGTGCTGCATTTTCATCTGCTACTTTTGCTGGGGCCCAGTTGTACTGGGAGGTGGGAATTTCTCAATAACAAGTCGTAAATTTAAACATATAAAACACGGTGTTCAGGAAAAGACGTTAAAAGCACTGCTTCTATGCAGGAAATACCACATAGAGCTCAGTTATTGTTAGCAATGAATGAAAATGAGTTTGACACCCCGGAGGTAAAACCTAATCCGATTAGCACCAACAGCAAAGTTAAGTGCTGCCATTTTAAAGCAGCGTTAAAGAACTTTATAAGTTTCATGCAAATGCTATATTTATAGACCTTTACGACATTATATTTCTTTATCAGAGCACACTGAAAAAAGGG
>NW_013963816.1:0-411 GCF_001266775.1 Austrofundulus limnaeus | reverse complement strand
GCTATCACACTCTCTTTATTAATCTGGGCCCGTCTAATTTCATGTTCCAAACATAATGCTGGATCAATTGTGCCTTTCCTAAAACCAAATTGGTAAGCTTTTGTCTTCTCCTTCGATTCAACGAAATAGATTAATCTGTTATTTATCATTTTTTCCATAATTTTACCCAGACATGACGTTAGGGCTATTGGTCTATAACTTTCAGCCAAATTTGGATCTTTCCCAGGTTTACAAATAGGGATTATAGCTTATTGAGTTTTTCCCTCTCTTTGGGTTTGAAGGGGCAACAACAACCGCACTGCGCATGCGCGACAGGATGAGGTTCAAAACCAGAATAAATACAGAGATCATTTTAGAAAAGGTTGTTATTAAGGAAACAAATGACGTCTCAACCATCAGTCACTCAACAAC
>NW_013963815.1:0-531 GCF_001266775.1 Austrofundulus limnaeus | reverse complement strand
CATTCTAAATAGGATTCTTAAGGTTATCAGCCTGCTGGGTAACTCATCTGCAAAAAGTCGAAAGCCTTTTGAATTCGAATGCACATCAGTCTACCATGGAATTCTAGCGTTTTAATCCCAGATCGGCTAAGTGCAGTCATCTGGAACAAATAGAATGTGAAGGCTGACAAGAGGATGGGGAAAATGTCAAAAAATCCATAGTAATTCTATATGCTTGTAGTAAGAGTTGAAGGAAAGTGCCGATTGGCTCTGCACTTTTAAAACTGAAGCAGATGAGTGGCACTTCAACAGAATGTACAATGCCAGGTATTATTCTTATTTTAAGTTACCCAACTTAAAAAAAAACATTATCGGAGAGGATACTGAGAGTTTGCGAAGTCCCTTATGCATAATTTGTCTCCTTGAGCCTCACCTATTCTCTGAGGCTGAAATTTATCTAGCAGCAACTGCGATGGCGAAGAGGGGCGGATAATATTAGCAGAGCTTGAGCTGAGGGTTTTATCTTAAGGTCAGGTTTTACATATCATATCC
>NW_013963814.1:1268-1531 GCF_001266775.1 Austrofundulus limnaeus | reverse complement strand
AGTCTCAGATACATCAGAGTCCTCTGGTCCTAAACCAGACAGTCTCACAAGAGTCAATTGGTCGTAAACCGGAGAGTATCAAATACAAAAGAGGCCACTGGTCCAAAAACCAGACATTCTCTGATACAACAGAGTGCACTGGTCCTGAGCTGGACAGTCTCAGATACTTCAGAGTCCTCTGCTCCTGAGCCGGGTATTCTCAGATACTTCATGGTCCTCTGGTCCTGAGTCGTACATTCTCAGATACATCAGAGTCCACTGGT
>NW_013963814.1:0-268 GCF_001266775.1 Austrofundulus limnaeus | reverse complement strand
ATCTCAGAAACATCAAAGTCCACAGGTCCTGAACTGGACAGTCTCAGGTACATCAGAGTCCTCTGGTCCTAAACCAGACAGTCTCACAAGAGTCCTATCCCAAAACCGGAGAGAATCAAATACAAAAGAGGCTACTAGTCAAAAAACCAGACATTCTCATATACAACAGAGTCCACTGGTCCTGAGCTGGACAGTCTCACAAGACACAATTGGTCCTAAACCGGAGAGTATCAAATACAAAAAAGGCCAATGGTCCAAAAACCAGACA
>NW_013963813.1:1281-1531 GCF_001266775.1 Austrofundulus limnaeus | reverse complement strand
GTTAAAAGGTGTGCTGCAGCGTTCTGAACCAGCTGCAGGCGTGAGAGGCCAGCCTGGCTAACACCAACATACAATAATCCAGCTGAGATGTAAGTCAAACGTCAGGGGTCATCATGGAGTTCAGCAGCCTGTCAGTCAATCTGCTTACCATGGAAACCACCTGAGAAGACAACAAGAGATAAATTTAACTGTGGTCTCTTCTGAAAAACACTCTTGAAACTTCCTCATTGTATCATATATATATATATAT
>NW_013963813.1:0-281 GCF_001266775.1 Austrofundulus limnaeus | reverse complement strand
CATAAAAGTCGCAAAAATTGTGCCAATTCATAAAGGTGGGAACAGACATGAGTATAATAATTACAGACTGATATCACTGCTTCCACAGTTCTCAAAGATTCTGGAAAAATTATTTGCCTTAAGATTGGACAAATTTATAAACAGATACAGTATATTAAGTAATTGTCAACACAGATTTCACTCTATCATTCAACTGCAACAGCAATAGTAGAACTGGTTGAAGAAATTTCAACTGTAATAGACAAAAAGTGTCACGGCTCCTCCTCTGATTGGCAGGGGCA
>NW_013963812.1:1278-1531 GCF_001266775.1 Austrofundulus limnaeus | reverse complement strand
AGGTCATGAAGGTTATGATTCGGGTGAAACACTGCATGGAGGCGAAGCTACAAGCACGCCTCCACGAAGGCGTGAATCACATATCACCTTCCAAAATGAAGGAGAAGAGCAGATTGGAGAGTGTTCTGGTACAGACACTGAGCGCCGCAGTGGATCAGCTCCATCCGGGCCTGATGACCCTTCACCTCCTCACTTTGGTGGAGGGGGGGGTGGCGATGATTCTCCACGTCGTGGTAGAGACCCTCGCAAGCCC
>NW_013963812.1:0-278 GCF_001266775.1 Austrofundulus limnaeus | reverse complement strand
GTCTCTATGGACAGACAGATCTGCCATCAGCCAAGATCTTTATGAGTCCTTAACTGCAAACCAATCAGATTTAGACTTAATTCAAAAGTCTTTCCGTTTCCCATTGGATCCAAACAACAAACAAATGTTAAATGCTATGGGAGTAATTAATTTATATCTGGTATGGAACCAGCGAGAACTGGTTCATCCGATCCTTGTGGTTCCAAATCTACCACGCTCATTCTACATTGTTTCTGACATCTTCGTGAGGTTGGGTGTCCAAGTGGACACCACCAACA
>NW_013963811.1:0-531 GCF_001266775.1 Austrofundulus limnaeus | reverse complement strand
ACCAACGCTGGAAACTAACTCTGGTTTGTTTAAAGTGGAGCAAATTATCAGGTCTGAATACGACCTAAGTGGTTTTTTTTTCCATCATTTTATAAAGAGGTTTAAACTCTATAAACTGCTAAAAGGAAATTGTTTCAAGCAAGTTGGTTTGGACCCAGTGCCTGAAATTCACTTTTGAAATTGTGTGTGCGTGCGTGCGGGGTGTTCCTGTTAATCAACATAAAACCTGTCAGATCGATATGCTGCTTTGATTTTCCTCCTGCTGCCTTCCTAGCTGTTATCTTAGCTGCTCTCTCTTGTTTCTGTTTGACTCTTTCAGAACACAGAACCACTAAATGGACAAACAGCACAAAACGAGTTGATGTTCCCTCGGGCAGTTCAGAAATCACCAAAAGAGACGCTCTGCGCTCACGTGTGCTTTCAGAGAACAGTATGGAATTAAAAGAGTCGTGGAAAAACACTCAGCTGCTCTGATTCAAGCTACTAAAATCTGCAGCAGCAGCTGTTGAACAACTCTTCACCTTTTATTAT
>NW_013963810.1:0-531 GCF_001266775.1 Austrofundulus limnaeus | reverse complement strand
CACATAACTTTCTATTTTGTGTCAGTCTGATGACATTTTAAAATCAGTACACAGACAGCCTTTTTACAAAATACTTTTTAACTCTTACTTGAGTCTTTTCTTGGATGGCAAATTTTTATATTTACTTGAATAAATATGTTAAGTACCAGTGTCTTGTTAAAATGATGGTGCTTTAAAATAAAGCAAAAACTTTAAGCAGCTATTGTAAAATGATCAAACTGTATGATTTTAGTAGCTGCAGCTGAAATGCCATGTAGCCTACATGTACTGTATGTTCATATCTGGCAGGTTGCTGTATGATTAAAATAAACAGAATTGGACAGAAAAAAATCTATTTACAGCATTTCTATCTGACTTGAGGGTCCAGTCATGAAATACTTCAAAAATTGATATAAACCTTATAAAACCATGTTATCTTTTAGAACCTATCAGATTTAAACTTTCTGTGGCTGACAGTTATGACAACAGTTGACCACCAGAGGGCAGCAAAGACCACACCGATTCAGTTTATGTCAAATTGTACGGATTGTC
>NW_013963809.1:1326-1532 GCF_001266775.1 Austrofundulus limnaeus | reverse complement strand
ACAGAATGAGTTTTCATGTGAAAAAAAAGGATTTTTTCAAAGTATTTCCCTACTAACAAAAAAATGTTAAACAAATGAATATTGACACTTTTTAAGTTAATTCTCATATCAGATGCTGTTTTTCAGTTATTTTCTCAAAAGTGGGCTTCTTTTGCTCTACAGAAGACAAAATGAGTTTTCATGTGTAAAAAATGGATTTTTTCAAA
>NW_013963809.1:0-326 GCF_001266775.1 Austrofundulus limnaeus | reverse complement strand
ATGAGTTTTCATGTGTAAAAATGGATTTTTTTCAAAGTCTTTCCCTACTTACAAAAAAATGTGGAAAAAATGGATTTTTTCCAAAAGTCTTTCCTTACTAAAAAAATGTTAAAGAAATGAATATTGACACTTTTCAAGTTAATTCTGATATCAGAAGCTTTTTTTCAGTTCTTTTCTAAAAAGTGGGCTTCTTTCGCTCTACAGAATGAGTTTTCATGTGTAAAAAATGGATTTTTTCAAAGTCTTTCCCTACTAACAAAAAAAAATGTTAAAGAAATGAATATTGACACTTTTTAAGTTCATTCTCATATCAGAAGCTGTTTTTT
>NW_013963808.1:0-532 GCF_001266775.1 Austrofundulus limnaeus | reverse complement strand
CCGCTGGACCGTCCCCTCAGACAACATGTTAGTTCAGGTGTGAAGTCACGCCCACTGCTTTACAGGATTCGTTATCCTGAGGCCTGCAGGAAGTGTCCAGATGTTCTGAATCCCCCCAGCTTCCCTCTGCTGCTGCAGAGAAGACAAACTGACCCGTCCCTCTGTCTCTGTCTTTGTTCTGAGGAAGACTCGTCTCCATGACCTCCATCCACACCAGAAGATTCCAGTCTTCAAGCCTCTAACAGGAGTTTTAATCGGTGTGGAACCATCCAACAGAACCCATTTGATGGTTCTGTGTGTTCCATGTGAGGCTGGAGGAACGGAGCAGATCATCTCTGAAGCTGCTGCTTGATTTCCTGCTGCTCATTTATTTATACCTCGGTGTGGTGAGCCCTGCAGGACAGAGCCGGAGATGAGAATTGATGACCTGCATCAGCAGGACGGATTGGAGGAGATACCTATCACACACACACACACACACACACACACACACACACACACACACACACACACACACACACACACACACACA
>NW_013963807.1:0-347 GCF_001266775.1 Austrofundulus limnaeus | reverse complement strand
CTCCACGTCTAAGTCAAGCTGTGTCCGTAGCTCAGCTATTTTCTCCCAAAGTTCTTTGTGTGCCACGGTTTTACCTCTGGCAGACTCAAATCCATTTTCAATCCAAATTGACAAGTCTTCCTTCAAAGCTTGTGCACAATAGTAACTGTCAGTCACTATTCTCGCTGCCTTGATTTTTCTTTTGGTGAGTTCCAGCAATCCTTCCAAAACTGCTGTCACTTCTCCAGCTTGTGCGCTTCCACTCACTCTTCCTCTGGCTCTATGTTGTTCTTTCCCACTTTGTGTCAAGATGTAACCCCAATACGCTGTCTCATCAGGGCCTTTCCGTGATCCATCTGTGAAGAGTA
>NW_013963806.1:1263-1532 GCF_001266775.1 Austrofundulus limnaeus | reverse complement strand
TCTAGCTGTTGTAGTTGTTGTTAATGAGTGTGCAGCTGTTGTAGTTGTTAATGAGTGTGCAGCTGTTGTTGTAGTTGTTAATGAGTGTGCAGCTGTTGTAGTTGTTGTTAATGAGTGTGCAGCTGTTGTAGTTGTTGTTAATGAGTGTGCAGCTGTTGTAGTTTTTAATGAGTGTGCAGCTGTCGTAGTTGTTGTTAATGAGTGTGCAGCTGTTGTAGTTGTTGTTAATGAGTGTGCAGCTGTTGTAGTTGTTAATGAGTGTGCAGCTG
>NW_013963806.1:0-263 GCF_001266775.1 Austrofundulus limnaeus | reverse complement strand
GTGTGCAGCTGTTGTAGTTGTTAATGAGTGTGCAGCTGTTGTAGTTGTTAATGAGTGTGCAGCTGTTGTAGTTGTTAATGTGTGCAACTGTTGTATTGTTGTTAATGAGTGTGCAGCTGTTGTAGTTGTTAATGAGTGTGCAGCTGTTGTAGTTGTTAATGAGTGTGCAGCTGTTGTGGTTGTTGTTAATGAGTGTGCAGCTGTTGTAGTTGTTAATGTGTGCAGCTGTTGTAGTTGTTGTTAATGAGTGTGCAGCTGTTGTA
>NW_013963805.1:0-532 GCF_001266775.1 Austrofundulus limnaeus | reverse complement strand
AACGGTTCTTGCATGAGGCCCATCGTCACCCTCTTGTCTGGCTCTGTTCAACAGATTTAGGAACACCTGGAGGTAAATTCCACAGCAGCGGCTAACAAATCAGATGCAGGTCTGCCTGATGAACAAAAAACAGCACCAAAAAGGTCTCGCAAAGAAAACCACAGAGATGTTTCTGCACACAGCCAAGAGCGTCATGCTTCAATCACATGTCAAAAATAGCTGCTCGCATGATATATGCTCTACATACATAGTACTCTAATGATTCCTGCTGCCATGTGTGCTCATGTATAAAACTGTGACAAACATGTCGGCATCACTTGTCTCAGCAACATAAATGGATGTGATGTTGTTGGGCTGTTGACCTGACTGAGTGTTAAAAAGAAGTGGAAACTTAAAGAACATTCCAATTTTTATAAGAAATCACAGCTAATGTAGCACAGACATCAGATGCCCAGATGAAAAGAGGACAGCAATCAGTTGATCCCAGCATCAAACAGGAACTGATCATTAATTAACTCGTGAGCTGAGACTG
>NW_013963804.1:0-532 GCF_001266775.1 Austrofundulus limnaeus | reverse complement strand
ACAGGATGGTGGTCCACAAAGAGCCACAGGATGGTGGTCCTCAAAGAGCCACAGGATGGTGGTCCTCAAAGAGCCACAGGATGGTGGTCCTCAAAGAGCCACATGATGGAGGTCCTCAAAGAGCCACATGATGGTGGTCCTCAAAGAGCCACATGATGGTGGTCCTCAAAGAGCCACAGGATGGTGGTCCACAAAGAGCTACATGATAGTGGTCCTCAAAGAGCCACAGGATGGTGGTCCTCAAAGAGCCACAGGATGGTGGTCCTCAAAGAGCCACATGCTGGTGGTCCTCAAAGAGCCACAGGATGGTGGTCCTCAAAGAGCTACAGGATGGTGGTCCTCAAAGAGCCACATGATGGTGGTCCTCAAAGAGCCACATGATAGTGGTCCTGGTCCTCAAAGAGTCACATGACGGTGGTCCTCAAAGAGCCACATGACGGTGGTCCGCAAAGAGCCACATGATGGTGGTCCGCAAAGAGCCACATGATGGTGGTCCGCAAAGAGCCACATGATGGTGGTCCTCAAAGAGCCA
>NW_013963803.1:1255-1532 GCF_001266775.1 Austrofundulus limnaeus | reverse complement strand
AATTAGAATTGAAAGTATTGAAAAAGGTGTTTAGAGCTATTTAGACAGGAGGTAAGATTTCCTTTGTCATGTGCTTTGTCGTCTGAATGTTTTGGATATAGGTTCAAAGTGTTTTCTTGAAGCCGTAGTAGAACATAGGATTTAAAAATGAAATTCAAAGCAGACTACAGCGATTGCATTGGCTGGGAATCGAACCCAGGCCACGGCGGTGAAAGCGCCGGATCCTAGCCACTAGACCATCAGGGACAGCTTGTGCAGCTTATTAACTGTAATAAGC
>NW_013963803.1:0-255 GCF_001266775.1 Austrofundulus limnaeus | reverse complement strand
GCTTATTACAGTTAATAAGCTGCACAAGCTGTCCCTGATGGTCTAGTGGCTAGGATCCGGCGCTTTCACCGCCGTGGCCCGGGTTCGATTCCCAGTCAGGGAACACTAAGTTATTCAAGCTCAACTGTCTTGCACATGAGTCTGTCTTGGTGCATGACTAACAGGCTACAATGCAAAGGACAAACTAGTCCTAGTGTACTTGGATTGGAGAAATATCCAGCACCTTAGGCATTTACCAGCAGACGAGTAAAATAT
>NW_013963802.1:0-532 GCF_001266775.1 Austrofundulus limnaeus | reverse complement strand
GTGTCTTTGTCTCAACTGCTTGTGATTTTAACTTAAATTTAGGGTTTAATGTACAATATTTGAATGTTCATACAAAAATAAACAGGTCTTTGTGATGTGAAGACATTGATGATACATTGCTATGGATGGGGCCAATCCAGTATCGGTTTCCGATACCAACATAACTACCAGATCAAAATTTTCCAATCCAATGTAGGGAGATTTACGATCCATGAGCCATGTCTGTGCTATAATGTCTACTAAAATGACTCCAGAAGTGAATCCTGGTGGTTGGCTCTGCTAGCTGGCTGAAAACTGTGGAATGGATGTCCTTAATGGAGGCAAATCTCAATGAGACATGGAGAAATGAGACACCCCTCTGTTGAGAAAATCCATTCCACAGTTTGCAGCCTTTTAACCACAACATGACTTTGTGTGTTTAAAAGTAGAGACTTCAAACTATATACAATGTTTAAAGTGTTATGATACGCCAAGTGACACCTGAGTTATGATAAAGAATATCCAACACATTTTTTTTCCTGAAAACTAGATA
>NW_013963801.1:0-532 GCF_001266775.1 Austrofundulus limnaeus | reverse complement strand
GTATGGCTAGAAATAGCCCTGTAATAATTTGTAGTACTAAACACATTCCTAATAAAGAGCCAAAGTTTCATCAAGCTGAGATATTGATAGGCGTAGGTAAATCTAGCAGGGCATTATTGATGGGTTTAAATAAGGGATGGGTTTTACGCACAGCAGTCATAGCTATTTTCGTAGTTGAACTACAACGATGGTTTTTCGTATCATTAGTCTAGGTTGGAGCCCTAGTGAAAATTATTTTTTATACTTTATATTTGCTGTTTTTTATAGCTTTATTAGGTTTAATTGGGGTGGCTTCTAATCCGCCTCCAAATCTTGGGGCTTTAAGTTTGGTGTTGGTAGCTGGTTGTGGTTGTGGGATTTTAGCTTGTTATGGTGTAGGCTTTTTGTCATTAGTTTTGTTTTTGATTTACCTTGGAGGAATAATAGTTGTTTTTGCTTATTCTGTAGCTTTTACAATAAGTTTAGGTTTAGGTGGAGATGGGGGAGATTCTATTTTAAGCTCCGCGATACTTTATGTTTTTAGTATATGTTT
>NW_013963800.1:0-532 GCF_001266775.1 Austrofundulus limnaeus | reverse complement strand
ACACACACACACACACACACACACACACACACACACGCCCACAGATAAATAAAGTATTAAACAGTAAGAATCTGTCATTCATTCATATGCTGACGAGCAGCACTCAGCGAAATGCAAAGGCACTCAGGATTTTCACACCTTTCAAAGTGAACCTCCTGTCGACCCTGTCATTGTGACAGCAGCAGCAGGACAGATTTCCATGTTCGATCACATAAATTCAGACTGAAAACTAATGCTAGACTTCTTCACAACGTAAGAGACGAGAAAACAAACAGGATTGTTGCATCTATAAAACAACAAATAGGGCCTTTTATCCAATTTAAAATGTTTAAATGAAAAAACAGTTGTAGCCAATTTCGTGTTTGTTATGGTCTGTTAGATATGGACGGCATCCTGTTGACTCAAAAAGTTAATTAATTATAGATGTATGGGTCTTTAAAATCTATTAAGTCATTTATGAGATTTTGTCTTTCCATCCATCCATCCATCCATCCATCCATCCATTCATACATATATACATACATACATACAT
>NW_013963799.1:1282-1532 GCF_001266775.1 Austrofundulus limnaeus | reverse complement strand
CATGTCCTGGATGACTGAGAATCAACAGAAATAACGTCAGTCTTGAACCGTATCGATAGAGAAGTTACTGGATCAACACTTTAGTTACTTTTACTTTCTGCGCGTCGCTTCGTTCCATAAATACAAGCTGCACCTGAGCATCACTGAACTAAACAAGCAGGTCCAAGGTTCCTACGGATCCTTAAAATGTCTTAAATCAGTCTTTCAGGGCTCTTAAAAATGTGAACACATTGTAAGTTAGGATGATTGT
>NW_013963799.1:0-282 GCF_001266775.1 Austrofundulus limnaeus | reverse complement strand
GAAGTAGAGGATATGGGGCCTTATTTAATTATTTAAAACAGTGTAAGTTGTTTAATAGGATATAGTTTTTTTTGTCATGTGGTTCACGTGGCGGTAATGCTTACCTAACGTTTCTTGCCAACCGCCATCAAAATTCAACAACAAGAAGAAGAAACATACTGATTGATTTTATGATTTGATAACATTTCAAAGTGGGTTTAGAAAAGGAAGGAACACGATGGATCCAGTATTATGTCTGGAGCATGACATTAGGAAAGCACAAATAAATAAAGAGAGTGTAGT
>NW_013963798.1:0-532 GCF_001266775.1 Austrofundulus limnaeus | reverse complement strand
ATCTGCAACTTTTTCCTCCAAAAATTAAGATTTTTAAACAGTAATAATCTACAAACAAACAAAACTAAACAAAAACAACCTTCTGCAAAAACGTCAAGTTGAAGAAGTTAAATCTGAATTGTAAAACTCTGGGATTAAGGTCTATGATGAAGTTCTGACTGCTTCATAGAGAGATGGATTAAACGTGTGAGGGTCCAACAGAGAGCAGATCTGAGGGGTCCGAGAGAAAAGACCACTTAAAGACACGACGACGTTTAAGGAGAGATGATGGGATTTAAAGCTGTTGATGAGGATCAGAGCGGCTCTGAGGAGCTGACAGCAGAATGAGTTTGAATGAAGGGTAGAGAGAGCTGGGCTCTGTCAGTCGGCCGAGGTCAGGGTGGGCCCGGCCGAGGTCAGGGTGGGCCGGGCCGGGGGGGTTGACAGATCGGCCTGTTTAAGCAGCATGTTAAATTCATACGTCGCAGCTGTATTCAAAGAGCCCGGGTGGAGCGGGTGGGAGACACCGACGAGCCAAAAGAGGGTCCTGAAG
>NW_013963797.1:0-532 GCF_001266775.1 Austrofundulus limnaeus | reverse complement strand
TTTTTCTTTTTTCGACCCGCTACCAGAACCACCCGCCCCGCATGCAGGAGATGTAATAAACTATTAAATATCTAAGTCTTAAACATGTGTTCGCATGCGACCAGTTCGCTGCAGCCAAGGAGACACGTGAGCTGTGTCACCGTTACTTCAACCTGTCCAGAACCGAGCCCCGACCTGCCCCTGTCTTTTGTTTCTAAAGTTCAATTGTGTTAAACGTTTATGTGCTCGGAGCGTTGTCGATATTTTACTGTAGAAAGCACACCGGGCCAAATACACATGAACATTTCACATTGCTGCGATATGTAAAGAACATGTGCAACTTCCATGCGTGACCAAACTCCGGGTCCAACAGAGAGCACATCACAGCGGGAGCGCGTTCATCCTGTGTGTGTCATGGTGAGAGACAAGTTGTAGCTGCTGCTTCAGGTATGAAACAATAATAATGGTAAAAGATGAATATTTGTAGACTCCAGTTCACAGCAAAGATATTTGTCTCAGTTTAAATTTAAATTTCCCTTAAACTCGTGAAGAA
>NW_013963796.1:0-532 GCF_001266775.1 Austrofundulus limnaeus | reverse complement strand
GACCAACACCGTGCATTCTGATGCAATTTACTTGTGGTAGGCATTAGAGGGAGGGCATATGTGTGTACCTGTTTTTTCTTACATTTTTAGAATCTTTTCTGGGATAAACACCTAACAGCACACAGTCCATTTGGGGACCAAAGCCCAGTCCAATTACAGTGGAACACCACTGAGACAATTAGGTTTAGGATCAAGGTGGGTTTTGAGGGTTAGGGTTAGGTACATAATGAGGGGATTAGGTTTATGGTAAGGGTCAGGCTTAGGCTACAGAAATGAATGAAAGTCAATGCCCAATAAGGATAGAAATACAAACTTGTATGTTTAAAAAAAACACCACAAAATTCAATCCAGATTGTTCACAGCATGTGTTCAATCACTGTAAAAATAAATTTATTTTATGGTACTGATTCCAAGAATATTTGATGGCTCAGACTGTGATTATTACATAACATCATATTGTTTTATCAAAAGCACATGTCATACTTGTGAATCTAAATGTGTCATGACTACTGACAGTTAGGAATGTTTCCTT
>NW_013963795.1:0-532 GCF_001266775.1 Austrofundulus limnaeus | reverse complement strand
CTTTTCGTCTGCTTCCGCCTCCTCCCGTGGCTCTTTGCCTGCTCCCGCCTCCTCCCGGGGCTCTTCATCTGCTCCCACCTCCTCCCTTGGCTCTTCATCTGCTCCCACCTCCTCCCTTGGCTCTTCGTCTGCTCCCGCCTCCTCCCGTGGCTCCACGTCTTCTGTTGGGCCTCATTGTGGATGGTCACTTGGCCATCCCCCTGAACTCCTGCCCCGTATTGGATGGTCTTCGGGCCGTCCCCCTGAACTATGTGTTTTGTCCTCATGCTCACTTGTGTTTTGTCCTTGAGCCTGTGTTGTCACGTTTCCCTGTGTCTCGTCCCTCTCTTTTTCGACTTTGGGAGCCATCGTTGAGGGGAGGGTTCTGTCCCGATCTGTGTTTTTGCTTTAGTTTTCTAGTGTTTTCTGTTCCCGTGTTTCTCTCCCCTGCTGTCTTGCCTACAGCCCTGCCCACACTCTGTTTCCTCTTGTGTCTTCCCATGTGTTTTCCACTGTCCCTCATTAATTCACCTTTATATTCTGTGTCCTGTCT
>NW_013963794.1:0-532 GCF_001266775.1 Austrofundulus limnaeus | reverse complement strand
GCATCCCACCACTAGGTGGCGCTGCACACAGTTCAAAGGTAACCAGCAAAATTCTATGTAAAATCTCCATTTCAGCTGCATTTTCACCAGCTCAGTTGTACTGGGAAGTGTGAACTTCCCACTTACAAGTTGTAAATTTAAACTGGGACAACTTTCCAGTGGGAATTCCTTATTGGAAAGTGGGAGAGTTCAGAATGCAGAAAAAGATGGCAGCTACTCACCACAACTCAACAGTGAGTAAAATTGTTACTTTTAATAATATTTCAGTATTTATTTCACATTTAGTCAGTCATACACAAAGTACTTTTCAGTATTTATAAAGAGAACATGTCAAAATGCTGTTTTTATGCACAAAATACCACATAGAGCTCATTGTTAGCAGTGCTCAGATGTAACAACGAGACAAGGAATGTGAGGTTTCGGGTTTATTCGAAGTTAAAGATGAAACATCAAGTGTCTTTGATGAAAATGAGTTTGACACCTCTGGTCTAAATCATGCCAGGCGTACCTCCATGTAGTTTTCCTCACAGAC
>NW_013963793.1:1243-1532 GCF_001266775.1 Austrofundulus limnaeus | reverse complement strand
CAGGAAACACAACTTTAGAGACTTTATCACTTTATTTAATATTTACCTGTGCAGTGAGGGTTTAATATTTACCTGTGCAGTGAGGGTTTAATATTTACCTCTGCAGTGAGGGTTTAATATTTACCTGTGTAGTGAGGGTTTAATACTTACCTGTGCAGTGAGGGTTTAATACTTACCTGTGCAGTGAGGGTGTAATATTTACCTGTGCAGTGAGGGTTTAATATTTACCTGTGCAGTGAGGGTGTAATATTTACCTGTGTAGTGAGGGTTTAATATTTACCTGTGTAGG
>NW_013963793.1:0-243 GCF_001266775.1 Austrofundulus limnaeus | reverse complement strand
TAATATTTACCTGTGTAGTGAGGGTTTAATATTTACCTGTGCAGTGAGGGTTTAATACTTACCTGTGTAGGGAGGGTTTAATATTTACCTGTGTAGTGAGGGTTTAATACTTACCTGTGTAGTGAGGGTTTAATATTTACCTGTGTAGTGAGGGTTTAATATTTACCTGTGTAGTGAGGGTTTAATACTTACCTGTGTAGTGAGGGTTTAATATTTACCTGTTTAGTGAGGGTTTAATATTTA
>NW_013963792.1:0-533 GCF_001266775.1 Austrofundulus limnaeus | reverse complement strand
AAGTCAAATTCTCTGTACTCCTGAATATTCCAATTAAACAACAAAATGCCTTTAACAGCTAAAAAGTAGAGTTTGCTTGATATGTACCCCATGACTCAGGTAGAGTAATTGATTATTGAAGTTTATTCATTTCCAACATGAAAGCATGTTTATTCACAGTGAAAACAGTTTTAGGATTAGACCTTTTTTCAGCGAATGTGTTAATGGGAAACAATGCATGATCTTTGTTACAAAAATATAACTTTCTTTTACATTCATTATTTTGATCATTAACTCAATCACTGCACATTTGCCTGTCTGTAAAGTACCACACTATTCCACACAGACTAAATGAAACTTTCATGCTGACTCCTCTGCCTTCATTTTCAGATCACACCATCTCCTCTTCATCAGCCCTGACACAACGCAGAATTTTGTGGTGTATATTTTGAAGAATGGGGAGACAGTGATGATTTTGGTGGTGGGCGGGGTGGGGGGCTGTATGTGCGGGGGGTGCAGGTCATGGAGCCAAATGAAAACATGTCACTCAGGAC
>NW_013963791.1:1255-1533 GCF_001266775.1 Austrofundulus limnaeus | reverse complement strand
GGACAGGGGGGGAAGGCATAAAGTAGCTTGTCCGGCCAGGGACGGTGCGCAAAGGCCTCCACCCCCAGAGGAGGGTCGTCCCGTGAGCTCAGAGAGAAAACAGAGGTCGCACTGTGCGTTTTCTCTGGTGGCGAACAGATCCACTTCCGCCTTGCCAAATTTGCATAATTATGGTCATGTTCAGGGCGCAGTCCCCATCCTGGGGGCCCCCCCTGGACATGATGTCCGCCCCTCTGTTCAGCACACCTGGAATGTAGACCGCTCGGACTGAGCGCAGG
>NW_013963791.1:0-255 GCF_001266775.1 Austrofundulus limnaeus | reverse complement strand
GGTCAAGCTACATAGCACATCCGTGGCTAGAAGCTACACCAAGAGGCAACACCCTGACTCAAGCTACTCCGCTGAGAAAAAAGGGTGCAGATCGGCGCAACAAGACTGAGACTAGCGCGCTGCTTAGCTGAGCTAGGTGGCTAACCGGCTTAGCTAGTTTGCCGCCATGAACTCCGGCGGGAAAAAAAGGCTAGCCTGAGCCTCCCGTCCCCGGAGGAGATAGCCAGACCATGCCGAGATGAGGAGCGCATGGTC
>NW_013963790.1:1256-1533 GCF_001266775.1 Austrofundulus limnaeus | reverse complement strand
GTCCTACCTGAGACACCGTGTTCTACCTGGGACACCCTGTCCTACCTGAGACACCCTGTCCTACTTGAGACACCCAGTCCTACCTGAGACACTTTGTCCTACCTGAGACACTTTGTCCTACCTGAGACACTTTGTCCTACCTGAGACACCCTGTCCTACCTGAGACAGCCTGTCCTACCTCAGACAGCCTGTTCTACCTGAGACACCCTGTCCTACCCGAGACACCCTGTCCTACCTGAGACACCCTGTCCTACCTGAGACACCTTGTCCTCCTACC
>NW_013963790.1:0-256 GCF_001266775.1 Austrofundulus limnaeus | reverse complement strand
CCTGTCCTACCTGAGACACCCTGTCCTACCTGAGACGCCCTGTCCTACCTGAGATGCTCTGTCCTACTTGAAACGCTCTGTCCTACCTGAGACACTTTGTCCTACCTGAGACACTCTGTACTACCTGAGACACCCTGTCCTACCTGAGACACTTTGTCCTACCTGAGACGCTCTGTCCTACCTCAGACAGCCTGTCCTACCTCAGATAATCTGTTCTACCTGAGACACCCTGTCCTACCTGAGACACCCTGTCCTA
>NW_013963789.1:0-408 GCF_001266775.1 Austrofundulus limnaeus | reverse complement strand
TCATCCAGCTGTTCGAGACTCAGAGGGTTCGGCATGGTATTATGGTCCTGGGGCCTAGTGGGGCTGGAAAGACTGCTTGTATACAAACGTTGATGAGAGCCATGACAGGTATAAGATACACAAATCTGTTGTAAGTTAACTGTTTTTGAAATTTTATTTTATTTTTTTGTATTTGTGCGAGACAAAAACTCATGCTCGATAGAAGTTTTTTAAATAACCATCATCACAGCGTGTGGTTATGCCTCAATTTTTAACTTTTTAGTTCCATATTTGTTTCATGTTATGCATATTATTAGGGAAAACACAGATTTTCCAGTAAACTGTAAAAGTTTTGATTTGTGATGATGTGAAAGTTGTTGAACTAGTCAAAGCAGTAACAGTGGTACATATGATGTATTGTTTTTTTTA
>NW_013963788.1:0-533 GCF_001266775.1 Austrofundulus limnaeus | reverse complement strand
CAGCAAACAGTAATATCACCTGCATGTTTTGTGTTACAGTTTTGTTCTGCTGGAGAAGATGTTTGTGCAGTGGGAGCGTTTCAGCCATGAATCAGAGGCTCTCTCTCACTGGATCAATGAAAGAGAGAAGGAGCTGGAGGCTGTCTGCTTCAAATCCTCCTCAGATCCTTTAGACAAACACATTAACACAATGGAGGTATGTTTTTTTTCTCTCCTGGATTTCACTCTGTCTTGTTTATTTTTTTTATCCATTTATGGGTCTGGGAGAATTATCATTCCACACTCGCTGCACACTGCATTGATTTTTAGACATCTCTTTGAATAATCCTTCAAACATTAATATGTATCACCATGAGCGTTGAATTATAATCCTTAGTCCTGCAAGTCTCGTCAGTATTTTTAATAGACTTTAGAGACATTTTAAGACACGAAGAAATACGTTGTTTTTAAAATTATGTTTCCACGTAATAATTATGCTGCATTCCAGTTGTACCCAGAGGTTGAAATTTTGGACATTCGGGTCAAAAACATTA
>NW_013963787.1:0-533 GCF_001266775.1 Austrofundulus limnaeus | reverse complement strand
TGGTAGTTGTGTATTGTGGATCAGATTCATCAGTTTTTGATTGTGTTGACTGAATTCACTGCTTTGAGCACATTACAAGTGTTTTAGATGCTGTGCCTGTTTGGTTTCTTCAGGTGGGATGGCAGTTGAAGAACCTGGTGAACGCTCTAAGAGAAGACCCATGTGGAGTCATACTCACATTGAAAAAAAGGCCCCAGAACACCCTAAGTTCCACTCCGGCTCTGCTCAGAAACGTCCGCTGGAAACCACTTGGCTTGCAGGTAAACACCAACAAAAAGCACAGTGACACTTTGACTTAACTCCTCGCATGCTTATCAGATTCATCAGGTCTTATTTTCACACCACTTATTTGCATTTAAAATAAATAATTTCTTTAATTATTCATTTTTGCCTCAATCCTCTGAATGATAGCTAAACCAAACTTTTGCTTTGATTACAAACTGCTGCTAAACATGCATGTAAAGAAAATATTTGTGTACAGAATGCAAATTTGTATGCAACAACACAAACATTGTAATAGTGAAGGGAGAAAC
>NW_013963786.1:0-533 GCF_001266775.1 Austrofundulus limnaeus | reverse complement strand
AGTGTTGCCATAAACACTGACAATATGAGAATTTTTTTTAAAAAGTTGTCCAATGCTGTTTATGAAATGTCTTCTTTGTATTTATTTTCACACACTTGTTGGAAGTTTATTCCAACAATCTCCCCTGCTGTCAAAAACAAATGTATCAGAAATATTTCCCTTCTGGGAACCAAAACTTTCTCTAATTATTTTAACACTTACTGATTGTTTAGTAGCAATTAGCCTGTAATAATTCTGGAAACCGTATCAAGAACTCACATAGAGAAAAGTCTGACTTGACTGAAAGCAACTGAAAGAGACGACAGACTCTGAAGTGAGCAGAAGGGTGGAAAAAAAAAGAACAATGAAGAAAATCAAACAGAACTGATTAATGTTCCCAAACAGAAAATATGCCCGGACTGGACTGGAACCCATTTTCACTGCAGCCAAAGCAGAATTTAAAGTGTGAGAACAGAGTTGTGTTGGTGTGTGTGCCCTTGTTTGTCCTACATTGTGGAGCCCAGTTTTAAAGAAAAAGTAGCCTTGTGGGGACC
>NW_013963785.1:0-422 GCF_001266775.1 Austrofundulus limnaeus | reverse complement strand
GCTTCCTGTCTGTTACCTGTTTGCTTCCTGTCTGCTTCTTGTCTGTTACATGTCTGCTTCCTGTTTGCTTCCTGTCTACTTCCTGTCTGCTTCCTGTTGTTACATGTCTGCTTCCTGTTTGCTTCCTGTCTGCTTCCTGTTTGCTTCCTGTCTGTTACCTGTTTGCTTCATGTCTGCTTCCTGTTTTTGTCCTGTCTGCTTCCTGTCTGTTACCTGTCTGCTTCCTGTCTGTTACCTGTTTGCTTCCTGTCTGTTACCTGTCTGTTTCCTGTCTGTTACCTGTCTGCTTCCTGTCTGTTACCTGTTTGCTTCCTGTCTGTTACCTGTTTGCTTCCTGTCTGCTTCTTGTCTGTTACATTTCTGCTTCCTGTATGTTACCTGTCTGCTTCCTGTTTGCTTTCTGTCTGCTTCCTGTCTGCTTC
>NW_013963784.1:0-533 GCF_001266775.1 Austrofundulus limnaeus | reverse complement strand
AGCTGTATAACCCCCAGCTGAATAAAATGTGAAAAAGGAGGACCTGAAAGCATGGTATGTCTCCTCTGAGGCAAAGATGTGTGCCCCGTCTTGCTTGGTACTTTGTGGACTATGGGCAAATATGAACTAAGTGTAGTTATGTACCGATGTGTTTGGAATGATGACAGAACTTGGGCATTTTATCTTGAGCGTGTTGGTTTGACCTGGCTTTTGGAGCGTTCATAACAAAAATACTCTTATCCCCTATTTCAACAGTTTGCACATTGTATGTTTAAGTAAAAAGTTAAGACTCTTTATAAACATTAAACTTTACTACTTCTTCTGAAAACCAAGAGAGAGAGATCAACAAATTTAGAGATCATTAAAGTCATTTTTATGGACTTCCATTCCTGTTTATTCAGCGTGCAAGACAAAAGAAAAAAAAGCAAGTTTACTAAATATTTTTTATTTTTATTATTATCACCCACCTCTGAGAAACAAAAGCAGGCATTTTTTTCTTTTAGCAAAATATCTCATGAACCTCTGGATGGATT
>NW_013963783.1:1204-1533 GCF_001266775.1 Austrofundulus limnaeus | reverse complement strand
ACCTCAGGTGACCCCACAACAAGGTATGACCTCAGGTGACCCCACAACAAGGTTTGACCTCAGGTGACCTCACAACAAGGTATGACCTCAGGTGACCCCACAACAAGGTTTTACCGCAGGTGACCCCACATCAAGGTTTGACCTCAGGTGACCCCACAACAAGGTATGACCTCAGGTGACCCCACAACAAGGTATGATCTCAGGTGACCCCACAACAAGGTTTGACCTCAGGTGACCTCACAAGGTTTGACCTTAGGTGACCCCACAACAAGGTTTGACCTTAGGTGACCCCACAACAAGGTTTGACCTCAGGTGACCTCACAACAAGG
>NW_013963783.1:0-204 GCF_001266775.1 Austrofundulus limnaeus | reverse complement strand
TGACCTCAGGTGACCTCACAACAAGGTTTGACCTCAGGTGACCCCACAACAAGGTTTTACCTCAGGTGACCTCACAACAAGGTATAACCTCAGGTGACCTCACAACAAGGTTTGACCTCAGGTGACCTCACAACAAGGTTTGACCTCAGGTGACCTCACAACAAGGTTTGACCTCAGGTGACCCCACAACAAGGTTTGACCTCA
>NW_013963782.1:0-533 GCF_001266775.1 Austrofundulus limnaeus | reverse complement strand
GTCAGGAGATGGTTTTTAATTTCACCACCGGATTAAATCTATTCTGAATTCGATTAAATAGGATTTATTTTTGCAAAACAAAAAAAATCGATTAAAATATTTATAATTAAATGTTATTTTTACTGAACCTGAGGGGAAGGATGTCCGGCAGGTGATGGAGCACCTTTAGGGCCTCGCGCAGAAAAAAAGAACGCATCCTGAAGCGCGCGGGGACACGCCCATTCTGCTCCAGTTCAGAAAAAAATCCTGATTAGGAATTCTTCCTGCATTCAAACACTCAGAGGATTCATCTAATCCTGTTAACTCCTCAGCTCTGACCGGAAAACTGGAGCTGATTCAGGCCTGGGTTGGATGTTTTTTCTGTTTTATTCTTTTTGCGGCAGAACTGTTTTAGTTCTTTGCGCCCCGTTTCTGCACCTTTTCTCCTCTCCTCTCCAAATGGGCCAAACTGGCTCCATGAAACGAGACAGATTCGACGCAGTGGAAATGACAAAACTGTTCTGGTCCAAACGTGGTTCGGATCAGAGGCGGGT
>NW_013963781.1:1216-1533 GCF_001266775.1 Austrofundulus limnaeus | reverse complement strand
AGGGAGAGACCCAGACAGAATCACCCGCTCTCCATCCAGCCGAACCACGAACAACTAACTGTTAACTGTTCTTGAACAGAAAAAATTAGTTTTTGAGAGGAGGGAAAAAGAGGGAGGTGAGAAAATAAACAAGGTGTCTTTCTCAGACTTGCTTCGGCCAGCTGTGCACCGTTATCAGCAAAAAACCTTGAAGCTGCAAAAGGCAGACTTCACATGCTGTCTTAAAAATCACTTCACTTCGGCTTAGAACTCACACCACACTTTGCACAAATGGATTAATAATGAAATTAATAGCACACAATTATTAACCTATTAAT
>NW_013963781.1:0-216 GCF_001266775.1 Austrofundulus limnaeus | reverse complement strand
TGACCTGTTCTCTAATCTGAGCTGCTTTTAACCTGACCTGTTCTCTAATCTAAGCTGCCGTTAACCTGACCATTCTCTAATCTGAGCTGCTGTTAACCTGACCTGTTCTCTAATCTGAGCTGCTTTTAACCTGACCTGTTCTCTAATCTAAGCTGCCGTTAACCTGACCATTCTCTAATCTGAGCTGCTGTTAACCTGACCTGTTCTCTAATCTAA
>NW_013963780.1:0-533 GCF_001266775.1 Austrofundulus limnaeus | reverse complement strand
AAGTTTTTGCCATGAATATTTTCTGGGTCAGAAGACAAAAAGTTTGGTAACCACTGGTTTAGAAGACTTCTTTCTGCAGTTGTTCAGGTTCAGGTTTATTTGAGTCACAAATGGACAATTAATGTAATTGTTTCCTTATTTTTTGTTAAAAAGCCAAACTTCATTGTCAAAATATGCAGATTTTCTTCCTCTAACTCAGGACCTTACAGCAGATAATTGTTTCTTATACTTTGACTCGTTTTAAAATCGAAACAACGATGAGCAGCGCTTCTGAGGAGCCGTATGATCTCAGCGTGCGACCTGATCGATGTTACATCCTCGTTAGCGAGACAAATTATCCTTCATCTCAGTGCCCCGCTCGGCCCGCATCCCATCGCCTCTCCTCGGTCCAGCTCGGCTCTTATCACACCTGAAAGGGCGCATTTTGATTGGGATTAATTGCGTCCCTCGAAACCTCGGCTCACCTCCTGCCACTTTGAGTCCCCACCTCCCGTCGGACCCCTGAGAGTATCGGCTTAACCTGGGTAAAACAC
>NW_013963779.1:0-533 GCF_001266775.1 Austrofundulus limnaeus | reverse complement strand
CACTTGCTTCTCTGTAATAGTTAATCAATACAACACTTCACTGACCAGCTAACAGCTAGAATTTATACATGCTACAAAATGCAGAGCAACATAAACATTAAATGTGATTTAGGTCAACTAATGGGTTCAAGCACCACTTTTCTATTATTTTCTTTACTCCAGGCTTGGGACTCAGCCTCCAGGATTTTCAGCCATAGGTGTAGCTGGGCCTTCACTCTCAGCAAATCCTCTGAACCCTGACACAGCCACCAGCTCCTTTCTGTTCATCTCCAGATGAGCAACCTCTTCTTCATAGTGGAGCCTCTTCTTCCCCAAGATCCGGGCTTGTTCTTCCCTCAGGTGCTCAATCTGGTGTCCCAGTTTGGAGCTTAAGCTCAGACCTGCCCTCCATTGTCTCCTAAATAGAGCTAAAGTGTTACCTTGCATGTGGGTGCTTAGAAGAGAGTCAGGTAAGTACAGGTGTGTCTGATGTCGTCAAGGATCGGGTGCGGGACCGTCTCAACGCTCTGCTAAACCGATAGCTGAAGTTCTGC
>NW_013963778.1:1282-1533 GCF_001266775.1 Austrofundulus limnaeus | reverse complement strand
ACCGTACGTGAAACTGCAATTACGCGCTAGTGTGTTTTTATTGCAGACTCACGGTCACCGTATTGTAGTTGTAGATTAAAGATTATGCAAACAGTACCCATTATCAACACGTTTAACCAAAAGGAAATAATAATAAAATAAAATAAAAATAACCGGTGCACCTTTAAATAGAAAAAACCAAAGAGCTGTTTAAGTCTGTTGAATCAGATTTCTTTAAGTGTTGCTATAAGCTGGCATGAGAAATAAAACAA
>NW_013963778.1:0-282 GCF_001266775.1 Austrofundulus limnaeus | reverse complement strand
GTCTGATGATGGTCGCCAAGCTGACTGATGGAACAGCTTATCAGAAAACAGTCAAAACACACTTGTTCAACGTTCAGGCTGCCACATGAAGAATAGGTGATGATCAATCAGCTGCTGGCTCTGAGACTCAGACTTTGAAGTTTCAACCTTCACACAGTCTCTTTGAAGCTTTGTTTTAAAACTTCCAAACAGTCTCTGCAGCTGGACAGGTAAAGGCAGTCAGCTGGATCTTGAAGTGTTTGTCTTGCTGCTGCTGTTCATGTTGAAAGAAATGTTGCAGGT
>NW_013963777.1:0-533 GCF_001266775.1 Austrofundulus limnaeus | reverse complement strand
CTCAAAAAAACTACTTAAGTACTGTAACTAAGTGAATGTACTTAGTATAAACCTCTGATAACTGTAGACAAATGATGGATCTGCTGATCCGCCTCCTGCTCCATCCTCTGTCTTTACTTCTGATTTTATTTATTTACGCCATCAACGGATTACAAAACCTGCACTTCACAACGCAGCACTTTATATTTAGCTTTTCCAAACCGAACATCTGACAGAGCAGCGTCCACATCCAGGACTCTGCCTCCCTCACGGTCGTACATTTTAGAAAAGCACATTTCTAAAAGGCTTTTATTGCCTGTGGGCTCGCTTTAGTTTTATCTTCTGTCCTGGTGGATATTTTTATTGCTTTTCACTCGGAGGTGGGAAGAATAAACCACTCTGCCGTCTTGTTAGCCAGATGTTTCTGAAACTCTTGCTGGTCAGATGCAGACACTAAAAGGCTCGAGGTCTCATTCACACAAACTGAAAGTTAAACTGGTGAATTTATTTTGGTGTAACGAGGAGTTTGTTGGAGCATGACCCCTCCGGTACAC
>NW_013963776.1:0-345 GCF_001266775.1 Austrofundulus limnaeus | reverse complement strand
GTATCAAATACAAAAGAGGCCAATGGTCCAAAAACCAGACATTCTTAGATACAACAGAGTCCATTGTTCCTGAGCTGGACAGTCTCAGATACATCAGAGTCCACTGGTCCTGAGCCGGATAATCTCAGAAACATCACAGTCCACAGGTCCTGAACTGGACAGTCTCAGATACATCAGAGTCCTTTGGTCCTAAACCAGACAGTCTCACAAGAGTCCTATCCTAAACCGAAGAGAATCAAATACAACATAGTCCACTGGTCCTGAGCTGGACAGTCTCAGATACTTCAGAGTCCTCTGGTCCTGAGCCGGATATTCTCAGATACTTCATGGTCCTCTGGTCCTGAG
>NW_013963775.1:0-534 GCF_001266775.1 Austrofundulus limnaeus | reverse complement strand
GTCAGGTCACATGACTGCAGCGTTTAACTCTGTTAGCAGCAGAGCTAACTAACCAGGTCAGATCACATGACCGCAGCGTTTAACTCTATTAGCATCAGAGCTAACTAACCAGGTCAGGTCACATGACCGCAGCGTTTAACTCTGTTAGCATCAGAGCTAACTAACCAGGTCAGGTCATATGACCGCAGCGTTTAACTCTGTTAGCATCAGAGCTAACTAACCAGGTCAGGTCTGACCACAGTGTTTAACTTTGTTAGCATTAGAGCTAACTGTGGTAACCAGGTCAGGTCACATGACCGCAGTGTTCAAAGCTGTTAGCATCCGAGCTAACTAACCAGGTCAGGTCACATGACCGCAGTGTTCAAAGCTGTTAGCATCAGAGCTAACTAACCAGGTCAGGTCACATGACTGCAGCGTTTAAAGCTGTTAGCATCAGAGCTAACTGAGGTCACATGACCGCAGTGTTTAAAGCTGTTAGCATCAGAGCTAACTGTGGTAACCAGGTCAGGTCACGTGACTGCAGTGTTTAAAGCT
>NW_013963774.1:0-534 GCF_001266775.1 Austrofundulus limnaeus | reverse complement strand
AGTGAGAATGTGTTAGAGAAACTGATCATGAGCATTGAAGAAAAGATAAACATCTTAATATCTCCAGAAAACAGTCGTCATTTTGTTTCTTGAAATTACAACACATTTATGTTGTTATCTCAAGAAAACCTCTGGGGAAAAGTGAGTCCCACCAGTGAACTGTTTCATGGGGGACTTTTGTCCGTGCAGCACTGCAGAACATACATGCAGGAACCAGCAGCACATAGGGCAGTTGAGTCATCGGCTGTTTCCAGATTGCATCTGTTGAGTCTGACTTGGTCGGCTGCTTACGTCACTGCGCCGCGCTAGAAACTGTCCAAATTCGAAGACTTTCACCACGGCTGAATGTAGAATAAACCTCTTCAGTGATGTGTAAAGATAGGCTTCATGTATCTACAACTCATTTATATTACTAATCTGAGCAATCAGTTAATCTGTTATTACCCATTTTAACCTTTAAAATTTTTCTGCTGTATTTTGCAAAACTGTGTTTCTTGTCTGCACTGTTATACTTTACAGTTAATAGTCTGTTGT
>NW_013963773.1:1308-1534 GCF_001266775.1 Austrofundulus limnaeus | reverse complement strand
CGCTTTTATCTTTTACTCCCCTACTTTTATTTGACCCGTGTCTTATTCTTGTTGACTCAAACACTGTTATGTCTTTATATTATGTCAATTAGCTATTCAGTATTCTAATTTGTACATGGTGAATCTCATTACCCCATTAAGTCGTTCGTTTCTTTCATAATCTTGTTCTTTAGCAAACAGTCTCTGAATGTCACACTCAGCACGAGTCAGCAGTTTTTCCCCCTGC
>NW_013963773.1:0-308 GCF_001266775.1 Austrofundulus limnaeus | reverse complement strand
ATTTTACATTAAACTCAGAACACTGTGTAAAAAAAATCGCTTCTCTGAAACAGCAGCTCGCTGAACAAGATGTGAAGATAAAAACATTGCAGTCTGCCCTGACCCCTGGTTCTCTTCAGACAGAGGAGCTCACAAAAGGGGGGGATCCGCCACAAGGGGTCCCCACACATCCATCAACACATGACATTACATCTGAAATAGATGTCAACAAAGCTGATCTGTGTCACACTTCCTGCTCTTCTCAAAACAGGAGCCAGCCTACAGACTGGAATCTTGACAAAGTTGCAAAACAAATTACTTTGTTTGAT
>NW_013963772.1:0-216 GCF_001266775.1 Austrofundulus limnaeus | reverse complement strand
AAAAGTATCATTTAATAATCTATAGCTAAGCTAACTCCTACATCTCACCAAGATAAATGAAGAAGCCATGATATCACCAACAACAGAGAAGCAGTGAACCCTGTTTACTTAATGCAACAACAAAAATGATGTATGTGTGAATATAGAGATAATGTTTTCCTTGATATCCCTGTGTTTCAGTGGTCCCTGCAAATGATCAACAGATGGTGCTGATTA
>NW_013963771.1:0-534 GCF_001266775.1 Austrofundulus limnaeus | reverse complement strand
TATTCTAATTTTATGACCAGCACCTGTAGATCGTTTTCATGTTGTAACAAAGGTCGCAGGGAAAAGTCCACTGAAGGGCAAAACATGTCCTGCTTATAGAAAATGATGGATAACTGAATTTCTATCAGATGCAGTAATCGAAGTGGAAGCCAGGTAGGGGTTTATTTGTTCAATGAGACGTGCTTCTCTCCACCTGGACGGAGAGTAAACAAGCCATGGCATGGCAGGAAGTAGCTTACACTCATCTTTGTGGCAAACATTTGACAAAAGGTAAGATGACAATAACTTTGTGATTTTTGATCCAAGTATTTTAATTATGTGGTTTTGGTGGTATGGTTTTATGGAATGAGGATTAGTGAATGAGTTATGTTTAGTAAGTTAATGTGACAGTGTTGATGACATGCTATTGCTAAAGCTAGCTAAATGCTGACAACATAAAATTAGACTGTTTTTGATTCAAGTGTTTACTTAAATGTTATTGTTACTACAATTTTACAGTAAACACTAATAAAGGAGCAGGTAGGGGAGACCGGG
>NW_013963770.1:0-534 GCF_001266775.1 Austrofundulus limnaeus | reverse complement strand
TCAGGTCTTAGTCATAAACAGCTGTTTACTTCGTTACTGTCTCGTTATCGTCAGGAAAAAAGAGGCAGTCAACAAAAATATTTCATCATCGTCATCGTTAACTAAAACAACACTGCATTCTTGTCGCTTCAATTTGGAACAGGTTCAAAAACAAATCACTAAACCATTTTTTTCTCAAGATAGGGCTGCCCCAAGCATTTAATTTTAATTCTGAGGCACCAGAGCTGCCTTTGTTGTGTAAATTTCCACCTGCATATTTTTTTACTACTGTGTGGAAACGTGAAATTCTAACTTGACACTTGTGCATTTTTGCAGTTGCAGAGTGAAAAAAAAACAACAAAAGAGAATGTGTTGTTGTTGAGCAGTGCAGGTTTCCTCCCTAAGCTCTCCTGACCACACCTTTGTTACTGTTTCACATCATGAACAACAAATCCTGAAGATTTGGGAACATTTGCTCTTTATTGTCCAAAGTTACCTGATGGAACTAAATATTATTTAGGCCTGTAAGCTACAGTTTGCACTGTTTCAATTAAA
>NW_013963769.1:0-534 GCF_001266775.1 Austrofundulus limnaeus | reverse complement strand
CCACAGCTTTATCCAATCAGAGCAGAGCAGGGCGGGTCTTTCTGATATCGGTGGATAAACACCAGTCAGCCTACAGCTCCTGTCTTGAGTGAACAAACCCCGTCCTCCACACTTTGCTCCTGAACTACCTGAGATATTGGCATCTGAAATCTAACAGACTATAAATTTATTTGTTCAGAGCGTCATTATCGAACAGATATGTGCATCTTTGTTCATGTGAGCAAACTCATCTCCTCGACAGCGCTGTTACAGGAGCGAGGCGAGGCACGCACAGTTCTGAGAGAGCCACTGTTTCAGTTCTTCCAATGAAACATTAACTCTTAACAGATGAACATTTGTTTGTCCCATATTATGGAAAAGACGAGTCTCTGCTTACCGTCCCCCCACCCCGAAAAATCCCTGTTCTATTTGTAGTTTATCATAAATATCTACAAATTTCCTCCTTCACAATATAGTTTGATTATATTTAGAACCACACTGTGACTGAACTGCTCTGTGATTCAATAAAAAATCAAATATGAAGAATAAATATTA
>NW_013963768.1:1311-1534 GCF_001266775.1 Austrofundulus limnaeus | reverse complement strand
AAGGAAAGACTTTTGGAAAAAATCCATTTTTTCCACAAGAAAACTTTTTCTGTCTTCTGTAGAGCAAAAGAAGCCCAATTTTGAGAAAATTACCGAAAAACAGCTTTTCATATGAGAATTACCTTAAAAAGTGTTAACATTCATTTCTTTAACATTTTTTTTAGTGGGGAAAGACTTTGAAAAAATCCATTTTTTCCACATGAAAACTCATTCTGTCTTCTGT
>NW_013963768.1:0-311 GCF_001266775.1 Austrofundulus limnaeus | reverse complement strand
AAAGAAGCCCACTTTTGAGAAAATTACCGAAAAACAGCTTTTCATATGAGAATTAACTTAAAAAGTGTCAATATTCATTTCTTTAACTTTTTTTGTTAGTAGGGAAAGACATTGAAAAAATCCATTTTTTACACATGAAAACTCATTCTATCTTCTGTAGAGCGAACGAAGCCCACTTTTGAGAAAAGAACTGAAAAACATTTTCTGATATCAGAATTAACTTGAAAAGTGTCAATATTCATTTCTTTAACTTTATTTGTTAGTAGGGAAAGACTTTGAAAAAATCCATTTTTTACACATGAAAACTCATT
>NW_013963767.1:0-535 GCF_001266775.1 Austrofundulus limnaeus | reverse complement strand
CTGGAATCACATCCAATAACTTCTAGTTTCAATCATCATTAGATAAACTCAACCAGCGGGTGCTTCGAGGAAATAAGCGCACACTGGCACAGACTCATCACACAGGTAGGCCTAGAAATGCTCACAAGGGCAAAGATCACCAAATGTTTGTAAACTCAGCTGTAGGCTTTGTGTCAATTGAAAAAAAACTGGGTATAACTCAAACATGAGTGTTTGATCTGCCCGTCACCATAAACAACAATCATTTCATTATTCCATTACTCCCCACACAAAAAGAGGATCCAGAGTCTCTCATCATCAGAGGTGTCAACCTTCAGCTTGGCCTGATTTGCTTCTTCAGGTGCTTTGGAACTAGAGGCAGAGAGAGGCAGCAAGCCCTGACAGAGAGCTGCCATCACACAGAAACCTACCCACAAACCCTTGCCTGTGGCGTCGCCTTTGATGGTGCATGCCTCTTCCTGACGTTTCTTGTCAACTTGCCTTGGGAACACTGAATTCCATCCACTCGGTCCAAACTTTTCAGACTGTGTGGCAT
>NW_013963766.1:0-535 GCF_001266775.1 Austrofundulus limnaeus | reverse complement strand
AAATAACAGTGACTTTTTATTTTAAATATAAATACCTTATTTTCTCATCTTGATTTCACTTTTTCCACCTATTTCTATTTCTTTACTTTTAATTGCTGATTTCTCTTCCTTTCCCCAAAATGAATTCTAATAGTTATTGCCCCATCTAAAGACCCTTTTACTAATTTGTTTACCTTTTCATTGCCTTTTCTCCTTCATGGTCTGATATCCAACAGAACCAGTGCCAGCCCTATGTAACCTGAATAAACTGTGCTGAATCTCTAATACTGAATCTTTCCTGTTATTTCCTTTTCCTTGAATACTTTCAATTACTGCTTTGGAATCTGCACACCACCACGCTGTCTGGTCAAACCTCCTCACTGCAAACTAATTATGACTGCCACCATTTCAGCTGTACAAACAGATAGTTGATCTGATAAACATTTACAACGCTGGAATAAATATTCTTATTCCCACATCTTCTTTTGTTCTCAGAACCAGCTGAACATATTTTGAAGTAATTGAAATTACCATTAGAAGGTCATAAAATTAGAAT
>NW_013963765.1:0-535 GCF_001266775.1 Austrofundulus limnaeus | reverse complement strand
TTAGTTACTTGACACTTCTGGTTGAACTAAAACACAAGTTTGCAAAAGAAAATTTCATATTAGATCTACAAGCTTAAATAATTTGTACTTCTACTTTTAGTACATTTTTTTCTACTTGTGTGAAAACTGACTCAGCATTCACACTGCTTCTCCACAGATGATGCAGTTTGTCTTGTAAATATGCTTCTTGTCTTATTTAGAAGCTATAGCTCCACTGCACTAAATTTGCCTAACATTTTCAAGAACACTTACCTTTATTTTTCTCCATGTAAGACTGAGAAGAATGTTTTGATGGTTTCAACAAAAGGATCTTTGGTCTTATGTCAGATCTTAGATGGGTTTCTCTCCTGATTTCTAAAATCATGACAATCCTATCTTTTTCATTTTCTGAAAGCAAGGTCTTCAGGCACAACTCTTGTTTTTTGGTCCAAACTCTAACTCCAGGGGAAACAGAGTAGACGCAGTCAAAATGTCAACATGAACACGAATCCTCAAACTGTTCAACAGACCCATGTGCATGGAGACATCTGTGTCT
>NW_013963764.1:0-535 GCF_001266775.1 Austrofundulus limnaeus | reverse complement strand
TGGTGGAACTTGACATAAAACTTTGGTGCTTTATCAAGGACCAGTTTGTGGCTAAATAACGTCGGGTGACCAGTCTCAGATGTTTTTTTTTTTTTTTTTTTTGCTCTTTGAGGACTCCAGCGGGAAGAAATTCCTTGCAGTGATGTATGCTGCAGTGGGAGGGGTTTCCCAGGAGCTCAGCTCAATGTGTCTCAGGAGATGAAAGGTGTGTGCAAAGAACGAACGCCGACAAGCCATGACTGCAGTCTGCTGCTGAGCGACCATACTGCAGGCTTTACTCTTCTAGGTCACTTATAATCCTGACTCCCTTGTAACAGCAACAACAACTGATTATTCCAATCACAGAATCAAACACTGGCTCCAGATGTGCACACATACAAAGAAATGGAAGAATCCACAAAGTTTAAGATTTGTTTGTCTGCTCAGCTGCAAGGTCAGCAGCTGACAGCTGGCTACACAATGTGTGTGTGTGTGTGTGTGTGTGTGTGTGTGTGTGTGTGTGTGTGTGTGTGTGTGTGTGTGTGTGTGTGTGTGT
>NW_013963763.1:0-431 GCF_001266775.1 Austrofundulus limnaeus | reverse complement strand
TCCAAGGCCTTGGAAGATGCAATGTTCGGTAAAGGGAACCAGCTGTAAAGTGAGCTTGGCCCGCAGACCCTGCAGTGAATTGCCAGATTGGGAAGGTTACTGTGAGCAATTCTATGAAGATGAGTATCATACTCATCAATCTGCAACTATATGGACCCAGACACGCCCGACCCTTTATACGAACTTGGTATCAAGTGCAACCAACGTGTTCCGCCGAGCCATGGCCCGTGATCGCTGCATTATTGCCATCTTGGGCCCACATATGAAGTCTCGCAAAAAGATTTGGGGAGACATAATCCCCTCAGTCCCGGACACAATAATCTCGATAGCTGAAAGTCACGCGTTCAGAAGAGGACTGTGCTTGGGCCTCGAAAAAGACGGGTTTGAATGGGTAGGCCCAAACCTACTTTACTCTAACCTAACCTGCAAAT
>NW_013963762.1:0-535 GCF_001266775.1 Austrofundulus limnaeus | reverse complement strand
GGGGGGGGGGTGTCATAAATGCTACCACTATGCATTATCTAGTTTTTGGATTTCTTTTAAAAAGAGTTTCAATTTAAGCATCACTACTCAAAATGTAGAACTGCACTTCACTTTGACTAAAATTCATACCATTTTTATGCTAATGTTATTTATTAAACCTGTCAACTCTTTGTTTTTTTCCCCTCTGGTCCAGCTCCCAACACTGCAGGCATCATTGCAGGATCCATTATAGCTGTGCTGTTGATCCTCCTCATTATTGCCATCATCCTATTCTGCTGTCTCCGTGCTCGCAACAAGAAGAAATATGAAAAGGAAATCTGCAACGAGATAAGGTACACTTACTAAAACATCTGAGATTTGGCTCACAGACGCTAAAATTTACCCCTCAATGAATAAAAAATAGTTTGTATATTTTGTGAGTCTGCTATGTTACTAGGGATGTGTTTCTCGCTGTAGAATACTGCCTTACAATTAAATATGTGATGATGGTTATTTCTGCATAATATATGACTGAACACACACACACACACACACA
>NW_013963761.1:0-535 GCF_001266775.1 Austrofundulus limnaeus | reverse complement strand
CACAAATAGACTCTTTTCTGCAGAGTCTCCGGAGTTCAGGGAACAGCTGAACGTTGTTGCTGTGGGACTTGTACTGCCAGGCTCCCAGAGATCATGTTGTTGGTATTCCCACTGTGTTGTCCTGCCTCAGCTCCCTCTTTTCACGTTGTTTTTATTTTATTTTTTTAATACACTTTAGTCTTCTACCACCTTGGTTTTTGGTTCTGAATTTGAGCTCTTTTTCATTCTTACTTTAGTTTCCTTTAAAAAAACAAACAATAATGGATGAGTAATGAGATAAATAATGAGAATAGGTCATCAACAATGAATTCTCTGACAATCAATGATGCTAAATTGTGCTATTACAACACTGTTTTCCTAAAGAAGAGGAGATGGACTCAAATTATTGCAATTGTTGGTGTGCTCATCTCACTAAGGGCAGATTTAATTGCATATTCACCATTAGCAGTCTGCAAGCTTTCATAACAATTCGGAGTAATTAGACAGAAAAAGAACTAAACAGCTACTAAACTGTCTTTGTTGCTTATTAGGGGTC
>NW_013963760.1:0-535 GCF_001266775.1 Austrofundulus limnaeus | reverse complement strand
CACTCTCTGTCAGATCATCTTATGTGTTTTGTTTCAGAACAGTTTGAAGGAAATTTTATCGTCTTTGTGTTGGTTGACCTTTGACTTTGATCTATTTAACGAGCCAAACCTCCAAGCCTCTGCTCTGACTTCTGCTTTCTGTAGAACGACAGCAGGAAGGTAAAGTAAAAGTTCACCTGTGTCTTCAAGTTGATGCTAACATCTGTCCAGTTGTGCCATCTGAGATGAACAAATGGGCCATCATCTGCATCAGTTTGATTATTTTGGAGGGAAACATTGCTTCACTACTAAAGATGGTTCATAATGTTTTTGCCTTACTGATCAAAAGCTTTATTTTTCCTGTCTGTTAGCAAAATATCTCATGAACCACTGCACAACTTTTAATGAAACTCAATGGAAGTACTCAGTGGATGTACAACTGTACAACTAGAAAGGATCGATTTTTGAACTCAGTCTGATTTAAGATGGCCGCAGCTACTGAGACCCAGAAGAAAAAAAGTTTTGGTATTTAGATATTTTTTTCATGGTTTAAGTA
>NW_013963759.1:0-535 GCF_001266775.1 Austrofundulus limnaeus | reverse complement strand
TGGACACAGCCTAAGATAACTAAGCAGCAGGAGGAGAGACTACATTCAAATTTTTGGAACTGCATTTAATGACTAAAAATGTGGATTTTGCATGATGTGACCCCTTTAACTACATTAATGCAAAAATATAAAAATTATGAAATTATCCAAAACCTTATCAACGCATTTTAAATTTGGACTACTCTTTTATTGTTTGTGTCACACACTGAACACCATGAGTTTGTAACAAAATGGGAAATCTAGTGACAGAAAAACTGTAAAACAGAAACTACAACTTGCCTCACTGTTTGGTCCAATCTTTATGGAATTTAACTATTCCTCTGGTGGCTCTCCATTATGAGCTGTGGAAAAAAAGTCAGATCTAAAATCTTGTTTTCAAAAACAAACAGCATCCCACCTCCACCCGTCACACACTATTATCTCTGACAGCCTCAGCAACTAAAGATTAAATTAACATTTCCTGGAACTTTTATACGATTAAATTACCACCACCACAAACACTTTATGTATGTATGTATGTATGTATGTATATATG
>NW_013963758.1:0-535 GCF_001266775.1 Austrofundulus limnaeus | reverse complement strand
GAAAATCCTTACCCTTTTTATACGACAGACACAAAGATCACACAAATCACACTGTTTCTCCCTGTATTCAGCCATAACATTATGACCACTGCTATTTTTTTTCATGATGCAATGTCCCTTTGGTAAAACATGCATCCTACCATTCATATACTGTAGATGCTGTTTTGACGCTTAAAGTAGATGCAGATACCACCAATACGACAGCAGTTTGTCCCACGTCCATCCTGCCTCTAAACTCTGACATCAATACGACCGTATCCTATAAAATCTGTGGCTTAATTTGACCAATGAGTCGAGACTTTGCCCCTCAAGGGCAAGGCAAATTTATTTATAAAGTACATTTCATAACAGGTGGCAATACAAGGTGCCTTACAGAATATAAAAAACGTTAACAAGATCAAGGTCAAAAGAAAAATGAGCAAACACACACACATATTGTGCATTTCTGTCTTTACAAGGACTTTGAAGTGACTTCCATTGATTTTTTTCAATTTTTAACCCAAAACAGCATTTGAACTTATCATCATCATCATCG
>NW_013963757.1:0-535 GCF_001266775.1 Austrofundulus limnaeus | reverse complement strand
CAATTTGCTATAGTAAGAGCAGGCATGTTGCTCATCATATGTCTCCAGTTACACAGCCACAATTCAACAATAAAATCGCTGCAGCGAAAATGAGAAATAAATAAATAAATTAAAAAATCCCCATCAGCTGAGGGGTAATTTGTGCGCATGCATGTGAGTTCATGAGGTGAAAGCCCTGCTAAAGGCTTCAGCTCTGCAGCTTGTGGACTGAGGGGATCCAAGAATGGTCGCCCGTCAGGAAGACTGCCTTTGTCTCCACGCGCTGACAGAGCGCCTTGCAGTCGGCCATTACCGTCCCCTCCTCCTCCATGCTGCTCCATCCAAGCCTTTCCCCAGCGAGCCCACTAAAAAATAAATAAATCTGGGAGCATTTACGAGATTTGCACGAGGCTGCAGCTTTGTAAATGGTCGAAATTTAAAAAATTTATACAGGTAATTTGCTTGCTTCGGCGTAAACGTCAACCTCGATTTCTTCTTATATAAATTAGTTCAGCTCGAAACGATTCGTTCGTTATAAAACAGAAAAAAAAAGGCC
>NW_013963756.1:0-535 GCF_001266775.1 Austrofundulus limnaeus | reverse complement strand
TAGTTACAGTGTAGTTACAGTGTAGTTACAGTGTAGTCACAGTGTAGTCACAGTGTAGTCACTGTGTAGTTACAGTGTAGTCACTGTGTAGTCACTGTGTAGTCACTGTGTAGTCACTGTGTAGTCACTGTGTAGTCACTGTGTAGTCACTGTGTAGTTACAGTGTAGTTACTGTGTAGTCACTGTGTAGTCACTGTGTAGTTACACTGTAGTTACACTGTAGTTACAGTGTAGTTACAGTGTAGTTACAGTGTAGTAAAGAGTCAAACGATCAAACACTCGAGGATGGAGGTAAAACTGATGTTTTGCACCGAGGAGTCTGTCTGCAGGAAACCGTGGAGCTTTAACCGACCGATAACGTCCGGTATCTGAGTTGTATAAAAACAAAAGTTGAACCAGGAGACCACACGTCGAACAGCTGGCACTTTAATCAGCTGAAGTTAAGCTAATGACTTCTTTCTGAGGGTTTCATTAAAACCCACCTGCTGGTTGAGGAGATATTTTGCTAACAGACAATCACAGGTAACATTATCAC
>NW_013963755.1:0-535 GCF_001266775.1 Austrofundulus limnaeus | reverse complement strand
CTGACACCATGAAGCAGCTCTGTTGTCCTCCATCGGTGTTAAGGTGATCCATAAATTAGGTGGAATACGGCATAAGGTGACTTTAGTTGTAGATGTAAAATTCTGTGAAATGTCATTGCCTTTAAAAAAGTAATGCAAATAAAACAGCAGTTAGGTAGTTTGAACTGCAACTATTTAAATTAACCATGAGGTCAGTAACCATATTTATATGTAAATAAAAACATATTGTACATATGTTACATATTGTATTGTAGGTGTTATGTGATTTTTGAATTAAAGCATCATAATTAGCAGAATGTAATTTATTTTACATTTTGTCATTGTGAGATACTATCATCTGCCAATGATTTAGAACCGTACTTAACACATACTGTGTACAATAAAACATATTAACAATGTATGCACCTGTGAATCTAATGCACATACTTTGTGTACTGTAGCATATGTCACCAGCTTGCAGGTTGAATAAATGTAGGTATAATTTGCTTTTATATGATATAATACACAAATGAGGAACTACAAGAACTAATCTTAC
>NW_013963754.1:0-535 GCF_001266775.1 Austrofundulus limnaeus | reverse complement strand
GAGCCACACAACCAGATTATTATTAGTTTTCATTATGAGACTAAAGTCATAATATTATGATATTAAAATGGTAACAATATGATAATAAAGTCATAATATTATGATATTAAAATGGTAACAATACGATAATAAAGTCATAATATTATGATATTAAAATGGTAACAACACGATAATAAAGTCATAATATTAAGAGAATAAAGTCTTAATATTACAAGAACTTCTAGTGTAAAAAGCAGTCTTACCACTGCATTAAAATGAGGAATGTTGAACAACTTGTGAAATTGTTGTGTAGTTGTTCTGTCTTTGTTAGAAGTATTCGTCCTTTCAGAGATAAATCTCTTTGAAGCCATTGGTTCAGTTTTTTTTCTTACATTTTTCAATAATAGGGTTAAAATGTTCAGAGCATCTTTATGATCTTTCATTGTTGTTATTCCAGGTAAGTTTGTGTTTGTGTTACAACACGACCAGACCCGAGCAGCCTGACATGCATGACGTCATCATTTCAACATGGCTGCTCCTCGCATCAACAGAGTAC
>NW_013963752.1:0-535 GCF_001266775.1 Austrofundulus limnaeus | reverse complement strand
GTAAAAAACAAACAACAACCCCCCCAAAAAATTAACAACAATGATTAATCGACTTTTAAATTAGTTGTCGACTATTTTAAAAGTCGATTAGTCGATGACTAATCATGGCAGCCCTATACCCAACATTCATTAGCTTGAAGTCCATGACCTTGTTTAGCTGTTCTGCAGCAAATACTGGAAAAACTGAATGTAGAAGCGGGAGAAGCTAAATTAAACTTCTCAGCACTCCTAGAGAAAAACAAAACAATTTTGCATATGTCCTCTTTAAACTCACCTAATAAGGCAGCTGATTATAGTCGGGTATAGAAAATCTAAATCAGCTGCAGAAACGACAGCAAACTTAACTGTAAAACCAGCATGTCATAGTTTTATTTTTAGAGCTTTAAGCTGGCAGAAAATGAAAAACCAGGACTTATAAATGTGCTGTCTTGTAAGGACAATGCTGTCTCTGTAGTAGAATTGAATGTTTGTTGTAATTCTTGGAGAAATCCCATTAATCATATTGTAGAGACAAATCAATCATGGAGGTTATGCT
>NW_013963751.1:0-535 GCF_001266775.1 Austrofundulus limnaeus | reverse complement strand
GCTACAGTTCTGCACATTTTAGCTACAGTTCTGCTCATCTTAGCTAAAGTTCTGCACCTTTTAGCTACAGTTCTGCTCATTTTAGCTACAGTTCTGCTCATCTTAGCTACAGTTTTGCTCATTTTAGCTTTTTAAAGCATCTTTACTAATGGGAGTATCAAATGGGACAACTATAAGCTGCCTTTTAGCAGAGACTAAAACTGAACTTTGAACATTGTGTCTAAAACAAATCTACCCCCTCGTCACACTGAGAACAGCATCCCTGTAGTGTAGCATGGTGGCGGCAGCATCATGCTGTGGAACTACAAAACCACTCAGCGTAATCATCATAAATTAAAACTAGAGACAAGACCAGGAGCCTAAAGTTGAAGCCAGTCGAAGGATGAGCACCCTCTATTGGCCGGCTGCAGTACAGTTTTTAAGTCCTGCCTTTCCACTGAAATAAAAGGAATATGTGTTGGACCAAAAAATAAATAAATTACAATTCCTCTTAAAGCTCATGATTTAAGGCAACAAAGGCAGGTGGGGGGGATGC
>NW_013963750.1:0-535 GCF_001266775.1 Austrofundulus limnaeus | reverse complement strand
TGTCCTGCACATATTTTATTTATTTATTTTTTTACAGTGTTAACAAGAAATGTGCTCTTATTACTACTACAGCTCAGTGATAAATTCATAAACAATAAGCTTGGCTGTGTATCCTGCACGTTTTCAACTTTAAAACGGCGCAGCTGAGACGCAGAGTCAAAGTGCAAATCTTCCAACTTACTGTAAGTCTTTCTGCATGGCTAACACAGCTGTGCTCAGACAGATCAGCCTGGATTAGAAAAGTAAAGGCTGTCTGACACTTGACAAGAGAGAGCTACTTAATCACGCCGTCGAGGCCAGACTCAAAATAAATATTACCATAATTAATCAACGTCAGCACATTTGGACGAAGAGATGCTGCGCTGGAAATGTACTCTTCTTTTATTTAGATCATATTAATATTGCCTTGTCTATAAGTTTTACTAAAATCAGCTTTATTGACAAATTTAGTTGACAATAAACGTAATTCAGTGTTATAAAAGTATTTGTGTTCACTATAATGACCCACTTCCTGAGGTGAGGATGACTACAAAGC
>NW_013963749.1:0-536 GCF_001266775.1 Austrofundulus limnaeus | reverse complement strand
GAGTTTCTCATTAAATTAGTGTAACCATGTCTCTACTGAGGCAGCAAACAGTTTGGTCATGATATTCTTTCCATATGATATGTCATATAATTAACAGACAGATGGATCATCAAAATGTGAGAGAAGGAGAGAGAAAATACAGATGGAAGGCACGGTTGGGTATAATGAAGGATTTAATGTGCGATGTTTCAAACCAGTGAGGTGAAAAACTTTTTGCATTTATGTAAGAAAGTAACATTGACTTATCGTTTTGTGTTTGATTGAAGCGATACCTTTGAGAATTTTAAAAAAGTCGGTGGAAATGTGAATGGATTTGTGCAGCAGCATGATGTGTATTTTTTTAGATTAAACAGGAAAAGCTTAAAATGGAAATAGAGTTTAGACGTTTTCAATAAGAAGCCAACAAGGAAAGTCAGTTTGATAGCTAATTGTCTGGGACAAAGTGCAAAAAAAAACTGCAGAAAAGATGCTTACTACGTTTCAAGGATCACACCAAGAACTAAAACTCTTCTCAAAAAGTGCAGTTGTGTCCCTGT
>NW_013963748.1:0-536 GCF_001266775.1 Austrofundulus limnaeus | reverse complement strand
CCTGTGATCAGTTCTGGTGGTAAAGGAGCCATTTAATACTGATAATATTTAGTTAAATGTGAAGAGCAAAATCTGGTGAGCCAGATCGCTGCAACCTTAAATCTAGCAGCTGTCATTAAAAATTAACATCATTTTGACAGAGCAGTCCTTCATGGCAGTTTTCAAATTTATCTAGAAGATGGTATTTTAGGCTTAAAATGTATTTGGCTTTTTAAATCCTACCAGACATGTTGACATGCTTGAAAAGGATTTCTAAATAAGAATGTGGGGATTGGAAGAGTCCACCACAGACATTACAAACATATGTCTGTAGTCTTAATCCTTGTCTGTTCAGAATGTTTCACCATGAAAATAGCAGTAAATGTCAAAAGAAACTGTATTCAGTTCAGACTCTCATGAGACATCCTGTTGGTTATCTTTGTTGTATCACACAAAAGTAGTCTGGGTTTTTCCCTCTCCCGCCCTGTCTGATTCTGTTTTGCTAAAAACCACATTTTTAAGCTGTCTGATTTATCGGTCTTCAAAAGATTCTTATC
>NW_013963747.1:0-536 GCF_001266775.1 Austrofundulus limnaeus | reverse complement strand
GGGTTAGAATCCCATTTCTTTGAGCAATAAGAGGGAATCTAATCCTCATTTTTGGTTTACAAAACCAAAGTTTAATATTAAACTTTTAATGCTATTTTATCAACTGATTTTCGGTTCAACCCATGATGGGTAAGAAAATTAAGAATAGCGAAAAGTAGAATAAAGATGCAAGCTGTCCCACATCGATAAATAAGGGTTCTGCAGGCATGCCTCCTACTCAACTTAAAATCAGGATGTTTGTTGCTAAAAGACAGATGAACATGCGGGTTAGAGGTCGAAATGCTGGTGTGCGTAGCTTAGAGGTGTGGAGGAAGGGGGTAATTATTAAGATTAAAATGGATATTATAAGTGCGATTACTCCTCCTAGTTTATTTGGGACGGAGCGTAAAATAGCGTAAGCGAACAAGAAGTATCATTCGGGCTTGATGTGGGGCGGGGTAATTAAGGGGTTAGCGGTTGAAAAGTTTTCAGGGCCTCCGAGAAGGTTAGGTATGAAGAGAATAATAGTGAATAAAAACAGGGAAAGTACTACAAAG
>NW_013963746.1:0-536 GCF_001266775.1 Austrofundulus limnaeus | reverse complement strand
TGTCATTTGTTTGATCAAACTAACAGCCACCGTCTTCCTCAGCAAAACAAATTACATCACAACGACACAGAGTTTATTAAACCCAGTTTTCACCACTGGACCCCATCTGTATAATCAAGCCCACAAATCATCAGTGTGTGTGCCATATTAAAATGGTGCCACGCTCAAATTAGGTTGGGATTGTCTTTGCATGACCAGCTTTATCCTCATTATTTTGGAAGTGTGGAGCATATCTATAAACTGCCCCGAATTTATCTGGCTTTGTATGTAATATCATACGATCTAATATCCTCTGATGGTGGTGGTGCATTTACAAACTTATTTATGGTTATGAATTCCATGCTGCATTTACAACTTGAGGCAACTTTCTTGATGGCAATTAGCTTAAAACTGCCTCCCATTGCAGTCTTGGTGCGGGCACATCATTGATTCCCATTAATTGCAGGTGCAGCTGAAAGCATTCTGTGCATAAATGTAGCACACACACAAACACACATATACACTTTTGTCAACATCAGGCCGTGTCTGTTTGATAG
>NW_013963745.1:0-536 GCF_001266775.1 Austrofundulus limnaeus | reverse complement strand
TGTGTGTGTGTGTGTGTGTGTGTGTGTGTGTGTGTGTGTGTGTGTGTGTCCATTATTCAGCTCATTTTCCTTTTATACATTTTTCTCACAAAACCTCTTTGTGGTTTCAGTAAAACTCCTTTTTTGTGTAATTAAAAAGTTAAATCTTAATGTTAAATGGTGAGGACACTCAGAGTACAGTACATGTTTGAGACTCTTGTTGTGAAAGGCTTCAGACGGCACCTCAGACTGGTTCAAGAAAACAGTCTGTGTTGTTATGTGGTACTTTATCCAATAAAAGTACACAAATAAGACCAGAAAACAGAACAAGAACAGAAGGGGTTTGGACACAGTGGGGTTAGCCTCCTCAGGCTCAGCTGAAGTCATATTTAATAATACTTTTTCTCATCATTTTGACAATAATGTCAAAACTCTTAAACAAAACAAGACGACATATTTTTTTAGATTGACCCTAATACATCATCATGGAAAGACTGCAGATCTTATTTCACCACCAAGCTTTCACACACACACACACACACACACACACACACACA
>NW_013963744.1:0-536 GCF_001266775.1 Austrofundulus limnaeus | reverse complement strand
GTATCTGACCCTGAACGCATCATATCTGACCTGAACGCATCATATCAGACCTGAACTCATTGTATCTGACCCTGAACGCATCATATCAGACCTTAACGCATCGTATCTGACCCTGAACGCATCATATGATATGTGACCTGAACTCATCGTATCTGACCCTGAACGCATCGTATCAGACCCTGAACGCATCGTATCAGAGCTGAACACATCGTATCTGACCCTGAACGCATCATATCAGACCTGAACTCATTGTATCTGACCCTGAACGCATCATATCAGACCTTAACGCATCATATCTGACCCTGAACGCATCATATGATATCTGACCTGAACTCATCGTATCTGACCCTGAACGCATCTTATCTAACCCTGAACACATCATATCTGACCCTGAACACATCATATCTGACCCTGAACACATTGTATCTGCCCCTGAATGCATCATATCAGACCTGAATGCATCGTATCAAAACCTGAACGCATCATATCTGACCCTGAACGCATCATATCTGACCCTGAATGCATCATATGATATC
>NW_013963743.1:1227-1536 GCF_001266775.1 Austrofundulus limnaeus | reverse complement strand
CTTCTGAACATTAACATCAGTCTTTCCTCAGGTTTTCATCCTCAGACTGATGGTCAGACCGAACGGGCTAACCAAGAGCTGGAGACCCGCCTTCGTATCCTGTGTGGTGAGCATGCTGCTGGATGGGTCAAGAACTTACCTATCGTAGAACATGCCATGTACTCCACGATCGCTTCAGCCACTGGTCTTTCTCCGTTCTACGTGGTCTATGGATACCAGCCACCGGTGTTCACCATCCAAGACCGGGCTGCTCAAGTTCCCTCAGCCCATCTAGCAGCCCAAAGATGTCAACGGGTCTGGTGGAGAGCC
>NW_013963743.1:0-227 GCF_001266775.1 Austrofundulus limnaeus | reverse complement strand
TGATTAAGCATGGTCTTAGTTTCTAGATGTAATTGAAATAATTGATTTAACATACGATCATGTTCATTAAGTTTATGTTATTGTGAGGAAATTGGGAGGGAGTAATGGTGTTTAATCAGTTATCTATGGAAATTACACTTTGACGATTGTCCCCGGTATTGCTCACGGACATACTGCTTGGCTGAAGCATACAATCAGGTTTTCACCAAAAAGTCAACGTGAGCAAA
>NW_013963742.1:0-536 GCF_001266775.1 Austrofundulus limnaeus | reverse complement strand
GGAATTATTTTGAACAGAAGGAAGTTATTCTTGTTTAACAAGATATTAATACAAATAAAAAAGCCTTGGATCATAGAGAAATGTTTTACTTCTGTCTGCACAAACGAATTAAATTAGTTGGAACATTGTGTGGATGAACATTTTCACTCTAAACTGCATGATGGAAAAACTACACGTTGCACTGGTAACTGGAAATAAAAGGAGATCCTCGGGGTCTGATGGAATCACGTCTTTTCCCTAAAGCACGTGACAACACTGTAGGCAAAACATAATAGATAATAATGACCAAGATCACACTTTCAAGTAAGTTTTGTTTAAATCTACTAGAACTGACATGTTGCTGAAATTTCTACACACCAGGTGTTTTAAGAGCATGTTGCAGCTGTGTGTTTTAAATGACCTAATAATGGCCATAAATTGAATTTATGATTTTCTGTCAATACGTTTTATTAACTAAAGCCATTTAGACATAAAGGAAAAATGAGATGTGGAGTCACAGCTGTAAAAGTTAAATGTCAACCTTCGTCTGTCTTCAA
>NW_013963741.1:0-536 GCF_001266775.1 Austrofundulus limnaeus | reverse complement strand
TTCTTCACTCAGACGTCTGCTGATCATTTTATTTTGAAAATAAAACTCTTCCTGTCTGAGTTTTATTTTCAAAATAAAACTCAGACAGGAAGAGTTTCATTTAGAAAATAAAACTCATTTAGACAGGAAGGTAGTTTTATTTTGAAAATAAAACTCAGACAGGAAGTGTTGATAAATCAAACAGATGAAATGAAAGGTTTTGTCAACAAGAAGGAATAAATGATGATATTTACCAACAACTCACTGCATCACACAACACTTGTGCTTATTTGCATTAGGTTTACCTGCCCCCGCTGGGACTCGGAAGGACAGGAAGACAGGCTGGAGGGGGGACAGAGACATGAAGGACACTGGTTAATACTCTGCCTGTCCCCTCTGAGGACACAGACCAGGACTTTGAACCAGTTTTACTAAATAAAGCTGAAGAACGAGACAGAAAAAAATATTTCCTCTGATTTAAAATAAACTTTGATTCAACAAGACGACAGTTTTAAAAAACAACTTCTGTTCAAATATAAAGTTTAAATGTTATAAAT
>NW_013963740.1:0-536 GCF_001266775.1 Austrofundulus limnaeus | reverse complement strand
ACCAAATTCAAGACTGTTATCAAGTAATTTAACTAAGAATTATATTTCTCTTTACAGAACAATACTTAACTAAATGATAAAGAATTGACTGAAAATATAAATAGGATGGAATCAGAATTACAGAAATTACTACACAAGCTCAGTAATTTAGCAGAATGCCATTTATTTGTCTTTTAAGCATTTCATCAAAAATAGACATTTCAGAATTGTAAAAGATCTCACACTTGATGGAGTAATATCTGGGTATCTATTCAGGGCTCTCTTCTCTCTCAGATGCAGGTATGCTACAAGCCAGATTATGTTTAAAATGTTTCATTATGAGTATAGAAGTAATGTCAGATTAAGGGCTTTGTACTGGATATCAGCATCAGCACTGTATGATGCAAGTAAATTTACATGAAAAGCAGCTAGAATGTGTTGCATTACAAATCTGATATACAAAAGATGATGGGTCTTCACATGTGTAAACATTTAGAGAGAGAGAGAGAGAGAGAGAGAGAGAGAGAGAGAGAGAGAGAGAGAGAGAGAGAGAGAGA
>NW_013963739.1:0-536 GCF_001266775.1 Austrofundulus limnaeus | reverse complement strand
CTGCAGAGCTGGATCTGGTTTTACTGCAAGTGCTTCATGAAAACCCTGAAATTTTATCTCTCGTTTTATAACATTTAGTTCTGTCTTTTGCAATGTTTGCATTACTGCTCTTTTCAGTTCTACAACTGGTTTCCTAATTTAGATGCAAGTCCAGTCTATGGCTGCCACAGACAACTGAACTTACCAAACATGAGGTTATTTATAACTCAGTTATACTGATCTTCAGCTAAAATCTGGTGTGGTAGTAACTGAGACTGCTAGTTAACACATATTCTACTAGCAGGTTACACGAGATCTTTATTTAAACTTTTGCAATTAGGTACTTGAAGTCAATTCTATGTGCCTGTTAGCAAAATGTCTTAACTTTAAAGAAATATTTACTGGATGTACAATTACAACTGATTATTACTTTTTTTACACAGTTCAAGATGGCCACTACACAGTTTGTGTTGTCTGGATATACAGTACATACTAAAATGTTGCTGTTGTCATTCTGGATCAGACTCTGCTTCAACATGTAAGGCTGGATAGACAAG
>NW_013963738.1:0-536 GCF_001266775.1 Austrofundulus limnaeus | reverse complement strand
CAAATATGGACAGGTATATTAATAGACTCAAATATGGACAGGTATATTAATAGACTCAACTATGGACAGGTATATTAATAGACCAACTATAGACAGGTGTATTAATAGACTCAAATATGGACAGGTACATTAATAGACTCAACTATGGACAGGTATAATAATAGACTACTATAGACAGATGTTTTAATAGACTCAAATATGGACAGGTGTATTAATAGACTCAAATATGGACAGGTGTATTAATAAACTCAACTATGGACAGGTGTATTAATAGACTCAGCTGTGGACAGGTGTATCATTGGACTCAACTATGGACAGTTGTATTAATAGACTCAACTATGGACAGGTGTATTAATAGACTCAACTATGGACAGGTGTATTATTGGACTCAACTATGGACAGGTGTATTATTGGACTCAACTATGGACAGTTGTATTAATAGACTCAACTATAGACAGGTATATTAATAGACTCAAATATGGACAGGTGTATTAATAGACTCAGCTATGTACAGACATATTAGGTTGAACAATAGA
>NW_013963737.1:1212-1536 GCF_001266775.1 Austrofundulus limnaeus | reverse complement strand
ATTCATTTCTTTAACTTTTTTTTTGTTAGTAGGGAAAGACTTTGAAAAAAATCCATTTTTTCCACATGAAAACTCATTCTATCTTCTGTAGAGCGAAAGAAGTCCACTTTTGAGAAAAGAATTGAAAAACAGCTTCTGATATGAGAATTAACTTAAAAAGTTTCAACATTCATTTCTTTAACATTTTTTTGTTAGTAGGGAAAGACTGAAAAAAATCCATTTTTTAGACATTAAAACTCATTCTGTCTTCTGTAGAGCGAAAGAAGCCCACTTTTGAGAAAAGAACTGAAAAACAGTTTCTGATATGAGAATTAACTTAAAAAG
>NW_013963737.1:0-212 GCF_001266775.1 Austrofundulus limnaeus | reverse complement strand
GGAAAGACTTTGAAAAAAAAATCCATTTTTTAGACATTAAAACTCATTCAGTCTTCTGTAGAGCGAAAGAAGCCCACTTTTGAGAACAGAACTGAAAAACAGCTTCTGATATGAGAATTAACTTAAAAAGTGTCAACATTCATTTCTTTAACATTTTTTTTTTTTGTTAGTAGGGAAAGACTTTGAAAAAATCCATTTTTTACACATGAAAA
>NW_013963736.1:0-536 GCF_001266775.1 Austrofundulus limnaeus | reverse complement strand
GTTTTAAAAAAAGTGTTATTATTTTGTAGTTAAAGTGCAATCATAAACATTAGCTACGAAACAAAAAAAATACAGAACAGCTCTGTGACGGACACGCAACACGTCTGCCCCTCCCCCGCCTCTCCCACAGTGCCTGACCAGCTCACCTGTGACCCTGCATGATAGAGTCGGTGAGGAAAATGAATGGATTCCGAGATTAAAACAAACATGTTGTGTTCAGGAGCACCAGGAGATTCAGCACACACTATAACAGTGGACAAATTGTTCACACCTTCTCTTAATTTAAGAGGGCTGCCATGTTGGAAACAGAGTCTGCTCCATCTAAATATAGGACTTCTGCCTCCCTGCACACAAATATGCTTTTACTTAAGTTGTCTTTTCAGCACAAATGACACAATTACAGCTAAAAGTGTCAGCAAATTGAGTATTTGAACTAGGTAAGTAACCGCCCTAAAGGATGCTGGTCCCCTTTAACTTCCAGGTTCAATAAATATGTTGATGGGTTTACTTCCTTGGACTCAGTCCTGAAACAACTC
>NW_013963735.1:0-536 GCF_001266775.1 Austrofundulus limnaeus | reverse complement strand
ACACACACACAGTTAAACACTCACAGTTTAACACACACACACAGTGAGACACACACACAGTTAAACACTCACAGTTTAACACACACACACAGTGAGACACACACACAGTTAAACACTCACAGGCTCAGAGGTTTGAACAGAAACACACTTCTTACACACAGTAATGAAGCTGTTTAATCACAGCACACTGAGACACACATTCCTGTGTACTGAACACACACACAGACATGTTGGCGAAGGTCTGCTTGTGTTTAACACGTACGCTCAGGTTGTTAGTGGTTTCAGGAGCGGGTGGGGGGGATGTGTTGCCATGGTTACGGACCCTTGTGGTTTCTGCAGATACACCCTACCGGGGATCCACGGCCTCAACTTCGTACTGAGGAGCTCGCTGGGCGGGGGAGGGGTGGCCTCGCTGCGCAGCGACCCCCAGGTAAACGCACAAACTCCTGACAGAGCTCCGGTTTTTAACGCTCCCGTAAAGTTTCTTCTCACCTCAAACATCAAAGATCCAGCTAACACACACACACACACACACA
>NW_013963734.1:0-536 GCF_001266775.1 Austrofundulus limnaeus | reverse complement strand
GAACGAGACGCAGCCTTCTGCATATTTCAGCTCACATCATCACTTGCCTGCAGATCTAAGAGTCACATGCATTTATCCATTAGTAAGTGCCCAAGTGGGTTTGAGTTCACTTCTGTTTTTAGTATCTACAGTATGTGTTAGTGTCACTCAAGGCAAAAGGAGAATGACTACATTTTGAGAGTTTTTCTAGACATGGAGATAAAAAAAAACTGATCACTTTCATTCTGTTCTTTGCATCTATGTGTGAAGTCAGTAAACATTCACTTAGCAAATATTGCATGTCTCCATGTGGATCTGCACTTCTTTTGGACCAGCAGTCTGTTCAAGGCCACTGCATGTGAGTGTGTATATGTAATAGTTGATGCTGTGTGTATATATTTGTGCGTGTGTGTGTGTGGTGAAAACAGCTGCGATACAAAGCCTGTCGTGGGCATGAGTTAATTAGTGCAGAAGATGATTGTGTTATTTGGACGGCCGACCAGCAGTGGGGTTCAAAGTGAAGGGAGGCAGGTGAGCTTGTACGGCCTGCAGCTGCA
>NW_013963733.1:0-536 GCF_001266775.1 Austrofundulus limnaeus | reverse complement strand
AGATGAAAAAATATTTTCCTCAAACCCCCATTTTTAAAAAAATCTGTAGATTTATCATGATACAAGAAGTCAAAATGACTGAAAATGTTATATATATATATGTACTGTATATGTATAAGAAGGCTTTTGTAAGTTAAACAGAGAAAATAAAACCACATAGTTAAAGTTTTCTGTGAGGCCACCTCTCCTGTGGGACAGTTTTAGTGTAATAGTTTTTGTGTAGCAGTAATATTTTCTCAGCAGGGACTCCGACTGTTCGGGGGAAAGCCTGCAGTAAGAGAGACGCTCCTGGAGCAGCGGTGTAGCTCTGTGCTGATGTTACAATTCACTTGACAAATGCAATCATTGTATATAAACTTCCCCGCGGTGCCAGAAAACACTGTAGAAGTGATTCCATGTGAAGCTTAACAATACATAAGGGTTCGTGCGAGCAGAAAGTTTAGGTTTAGTGACCAGTACTTTTAATGCAGTGACAGCAGAGATATAATGAATCCTGCAGACTGCTGATTCCTCTTTATGTGCCTCTCACAGGAAAT
>NW_013963732.1:0-536 GCF_001266775.1 Austrofundulus limnaeus | reverse complement strand
ACATCATACATGTCAAATTGAATGAATTGTTCATAAATGACACAGATTTTCCCCATTTTGCATACGGACGTATAGAGAAATCTCACAGATTTTTTTAAAAACTCATCTTCAAATTTATTTTGCATCTCAGAGCCTGTAAGATGTAAAAAATAACCACCAAATAAAATTATATAATCACCTTCCAACCAGCTCTGTATCACTGCAGGAACAATGAGGTGCCACAAAATCAACGCTTTTCTGTCAACCCTATAGCATCCTTGGACTGTTCTTTTAAACAAATAGCAGGAAGGGCTGGACAGTGTCATGCAACTCCAGTACCCCCACCACCAGTGATATAAGCAGACATGCTTGTATCATTTGAAAGTATGACAGATTTTTTTGTCTGTGAAAATTACAGATTTTTGAAGATCACTGTACAGGTAAAAATTCAAAGCGGTTGACATGTATGTATGACATACCTTCCCCTAAACCTAATCTAAACTCAATTCACACCTTAGTCCTCAACATACACCACCCCCACTCAAAAATTAAGTTCC
>NW_013963731.1:0-536 GCF_001266775.1 Austrofundulus limnaeus | reverse complement strand
AATCTGGTTTATTTGGTTAAATCTGGTTTGTTTGGTTAAATCTGGTTTATTTGGATAAATCTGGTTTGTTTGGTTAAATCTGGTTTATTTGGTTAAATCTGGTTTATTCGGATAAATCTGGTTCATTTGGTTAAATCTGGTTTGTTTGGATAAATCTGGTTTATTTGGATAAATCTGGTTCATTTGGTTAAATCTGGTTTATTTGGATAAATCTGGTTCATTTGGTTAAATCTGATGTTTATTTGGTTAAATCTGGTTTATTTGGTTAAATCTGGTTTATTTGGTTAAATCTGATGTTTATTTGGTTAAATCTGATGTTTATTTGGATAAATCTGGTTTATTTGGTTAAATCTGATGTTTATTTGGTTAAATCTGCTGTTTGTTTGGTTAAATCTGGTTTATTTGGTTAAACCTGGTTCATTTGGATAAATCTGGTTCATTTGGATAAATCTGGTTTGTTTGGATAAATCTGGTTTATTTGGTTAAATCTGGTTTATTTGGATAAATCTGGTTTGTTTGGATAAATCTGGTTTATT
>NW_013963730.1:0-537 GCF_001266775.1 Austrofundulus limnaeus | reverse complement strand
GATATTTGGCATGTTAATGTGGTGAAGCGATTAAATGTAAAAATGGCCTGCCATACACATGAACATCTTCTTTTCATCTCCACATTTAACAAGAAAAACTGTTTGACTCCGCTGTGAAAAAAAACAACTACGGTTGTTTATATGCTTCACTCTGTGTGACTTACAGCAGGAGGGAAGGAGAAAATATGAAGATTTATATGAGAAAATATTGAAATTTACTGTGGTAGTACATTAGAAAACAATGGTCAAAATTTACTTATGACCCCTCAACTTTATGCAGATGAGGATTTTTAGAGGGGCGGGCCACACTGCTTGAACAATGCTAACACAAAGCATTGTTACGCGCATATCTTTACATGCAGCAATATTATAAAATTGTCATAAAAATAAAATAAAAAAACAAGAAATATGTTAGTGATACAGTATTTTTGCCATCATATGGGGTTCATTTCCAAGACTGACTAGACTAGAGTCTTCTCATCTTAGCAAACAACAAAAATTGGAATAAAAAAATTTTCCACTTTGAAAACATGTCAC
>NW_013963729.1:0-537 GCF_001266775.1 Austrofundulus limnaeus | reverse complement strand
GTCAGTTCATTACAGAAAATAATTAAATTTATCACAATATGCTAATTTTTTAGAAGGACCTGTAGATGAAATTTAAAAAGTAACATTTCTTGAATGCATATCCCCCTTCCTTTGTGTTGAATTTTCTGTAAATACTTGGAAAGCGTGTTAGGAATCACTTTCAGCTACCACACCAAAATTAGCTCATTATCTTTCAAGACAAAACGGTGTTGTCACCATTTTTAGTTTGCTAAGACCAGTTGACTGTGGCAACTCGGGTCCGTGTAAAGTTATGTTTTAATAGTCTGTCTTACAGTTAAGCAATCTTTACCTGATCCATAAATACTGAATGATATTAAAATGTAATAGGACAAAAATAACCACGTATTTAATTTTAAAAAAATAAAGCTACTGTCCACTTTTTTGAGTTTGTTTACAACCAGAAGAAGTTTCTCAAGACTTTTTGTGAACAAACTGGAGCACCCCAGTAAAACTAAATAAATAAACAAGCTGTCAAACCTTTACTTAAACAGGTTTGGACATTGGTTTATTTAGATA
>NW_013963728.1:0-537 GCF_001266775.1 Austrofundulus limnaeus | reverse complement strand
CGTCTGCTGTCAGACACATCATGAAGAGGAGCTGCTAAAACAAGTATTCCAATGCTGATGTGACCCGCATTTTCAGAAAAAGATGTTACATTCAGCATGATGTTTACAGCATTAGCTAAAAAGGGATGCTACTTGTTAGCATGTAGATCAGGGGTCGACATGAAATTTTTTAGGTTATCGAGCAGACGACCTGTTGACAAAATCTGGTTGTCCACCAAAATGTTTGGTTGTACTGTCAAAAAATCTCAACAAAATTTGAATTTGATAAGCATATTGTTCTATTTATAAAGTTTATTATACAAATGTTCACAGTCAACCAGGTTGACAGTTTCAGGAGCTGCTCGAGTACAGTAGAACTTCATTGTTCTCCTCCTCATCCTCTTCTTTGTTATCCGACTTTGAAATAAAGACATGCACAGAGGCTCTGGGATTAAAGCTGCACAAAATATTTTGACTAAAATTTTTGTACACCTAGAGATTACCCAAACATCACCCTTAGCCAGCACCCAGTACACCACACATTCATGAGCTTCTTTC
>NW_013963727.1:0-537 GCF_001266775.1 Austrofundulus limnaeus | reverse complement strand
TGTAACAGACTTTCTAAACACATTTAAGAATTAATTCGGAGACAAAATCTAAAATACAGTCTTGCTGAATTCCACATGTGAAGTGGTGGGCATGGTTCTGCTAATCAGATAACAGCTAATAATTATATACTATTAGATTATGAGTTAGCAAAGCTAGCGTTGTGGTTAGCTGTGCCCCCCACTGGTTTTAAGTAAAACAAAATGTGGGTTTGAATAAACTGAAGAATGAATGTACCTGTTTCTTTTTCTGCAGCACTGCAGAAATTTGTAAAAATATGTAATGTGCCTCTGTAGATTTTCCATGATGTGGCCTACAAGACCAAGTACAAGAATGACTAGAATAGTTCCTGGAGAAACAATAAAAGGACTTGCCATGTGCCGTCCAATTTAAATAGATTTAAATAGAATACTGTTTGTTGAAGACCACTGTGATCTACTACCATCCCATATTTGAGCCAAATATGTCTAAAAATGGCTGAGTTAAGGTCAATTTTGCAATTTATCTATGGTGGCCATCTTGGATTTTTAGTTATCCAT
>NW_013963726.1:1537-3012 GCF_001266775.1 Austrofundulus limnaeus | reverse complement strand
GCTTGGTGCCTGACAGGTCCACCAGGTCCTCGCTGAGGGACTTGGAGGTTTCTGGAGCTCGGTGCCTGACGGGTCCACCAGGTCCTCGCTGAGGGACGTGGAGGTTTCTGGGGTTTGGTGCCTGACGGGTCCACCAGGTCCTCGCTGAGGGACTTGGAGGTTTCTGGAGCTCGGTGCCTGACGGGTCCACCAGGTCCTCGCTGAGGGACGTGGTGGTTTCTGGGGCTCGGTGCAGATGGTGACCTCTGACCTGTCGGGCAGTCAGAGTGGAGCAGAAGGAGAAGTTGGAGCGGAGCTCCCTGAGGACGGAGCGGCGGTGCTGTCAGTCACACGCTGCCTCTGAAAGCTCGTCTTTCAGCTTTGTTTTCTTTAGATTTTCTGGACGGGCTTTAAGGTGTTTTTGAAGCTGTCTAAGTTTACCGCTGAACCAACAACCTTTGTCCTGCAGGCAGTTGGAGGAGGAAACCTGGTCCTCCTCTCAGGTCCGTTTCTGCTGAAGTCAGACTTTTCAGCAGACCGTTATCTTTGACTGATGCTTGGTTGGTTTTCTCCACTGGATCAAGTTTTTGCTGCAGAAATTTCTCAGTTTTGACCAAAGATGTTTCTTTTCAGATGAAAGTTGCCACAAAATGAAAAGTGTTGTTGGAATTAAAAATTTAAATAGACTTTTTGGCTTCGTCAGTTTGATGTTATCAACCTTTCTGTCTTTCTAACGAGCATCAATTTGAATCAAAGCTTCTTCCTAATAAATAAATAAATCAACATCAATTAAACTTTTTAGTCTGTGTAGGGACTTTGATAAAATTCTCAAACTTACTTTAGAGCAGTTTTTCCTTTTTTGTACTCATAAGGCTGTGTGGACAGATTCCAAAACTATTTAGTTTTTTAATAATCGGACCACCCATTACAGATTTAGAGGACTTTAAAGGTAGAAAATTAGGAAGCAAGTGCTCCATTGACTTCCATTATAACATAAAAAATAGTGTGGAGCTCCGTAGACAGAGTGCTTCACAATTTTGCAACAATTTTTCAAACCAAAGCAGAAAACAAACTAGGGCTGGGTGATATGGCCTAAAAAAAACAAAAATCTCAGATTTTTTTCATCCCAAATTCAATTTTTGTTTTTAATTGATTTTGTTTCGCTCTTAACGGAGGCCTCTTTTTCAGGTGTCGAAACACATTTGTTGTACTCCTGCTTTTTGTAGCAGGAGCCTTCAAACAGATTTAGCAGTGAGGTGTTTGTTGCTCCAAGTCAGAGGTTGTAAAACCTAACCAGTTCCAGAAAACTGAAGAAACGCTGCCTTCTTTGAGAAGTAGATCCTCTCTGCTAGCTGCCATGTTGTCATGTCACGTACCGAGAGTCCTGAGGGACAGGTGGGGTGACCTCTGAACTACTGAAGCCCCAGAGAGTGCACAGGTGGGAAAAAAGTCTAGATTTTTACAAAATTAAATCTTCATAAATGGCAACTTTGAAT
>NW_013963726.1:0-537 GCF_001266775.1 Austrofundulus limnaeus | reverse complement strand
TTCTAAGGTCTGTCCGATCTCTGGTCTCTGGTTCTAAGGTCTGTCCGATCTCTGGTCTCTGGTTCTAAGGTCTGTCCGATCTCTGGTCTCTGGTTCTAAGGTCTGTCCGATCTCTGGTCTCTGGTTCTAAGGTCTCTCCGATCTCTGGTCTCTGGTTCTAAGGTCTGTCCGATCTCTGGTCTCTGGAGGACAAACTGGTCTCCTGGTGTGGATTGGACTTCACCAGAACTTGTCCCATGTCTTATATTTTTGTTAGTGGTTTTCATGTGTGGGATCTCAAAGTGTAGTTGTGCAGAGGAGGACGTCTGGTTTGGGAGACCATGTCAGTCTTCAAACCATGACTTTTAGTGGCCCACTGGGCCAGCTCTGGGAGAAACATTGGCATGTTTGGTGCCACTATTTTAGATTAAAGTGTTACCTGAGGTCTTTACCTGGAGTGGGAGGAGCTTGTGTTGGGATAGATCTGGTTCACCTGCAGTAATGAGGGTGTTGCTCCGGTCTGACGTGATTAGGGTTGGACAAAATCGTGTCTTGTGC
>NW_013963725.1:0-537 GCF_001266775.1 Austrofundulus limnaeus | reverse complement strand
GAAGTGATCAGAGAGGAGACAGGCTGAGCATACAAACACACACACGCAAACACACACTCTCACAAATCATCTCATCACTGCATAGATAAAACACACACCAAGCCAATCTCTCTTGGCTCGCAGAAGCAAACCAAGCATGAAATACCACCATAATTAAATTAAGCGTTTACTTTAGAAACATCTTCTTACGTTTAATTCAATCAGCAAGGTACATGATGCTACTGCCAGGGGAAGATTAGCAGGCTTAATTACCAGGGTATGAATGCTTAAAGAGTGAGAACATACATTTATTGCATGTATACACACACACAATGGTGTTCAAACTAAATGAACTTGTAGGCACTAATTAATATTATGTCAGCACTTCTAAAAGATGTTCAGGCCAGATGACAGCACAGACGTGACACAGACATTGAACACGAGTCACATCAAACAACATTACACGTCTGCGCCGACATACCTTGAACGTATCTCTTTTTTGCACATATAATACAATAAGACTACAAAAATTTAAAACAGGAAGGCAGAACAGAATGT
>NW_013963724.1:0-537 GCF_001266775.1 Austrofundulus limnaeus | reverse complement strand
CATTTCTTTTTTGCTGCAGCACACATATTTATATTTATTTTAGGTCATTATAACTGCCATGACAACAAAGGTTTTGACATTCAAAGCATAAAAGGAATTGATCATAAAGCTGATCTTTCAGCATGGATGAAAAAGAGAAATGCTAAACAATTGAAAACCATGTTTTTGCACAACAACATCAACAGTACAGGCATGGTACAATTCAACACCTAACTCATGAATTATTACTTTTTTTTTCAGACAGTAAAATGAAAAAAATGTTAATAAATGTTTTCTGACAGTTCCTGTTGAAATTTCCTAAAACACAAAATATTCAGTCATATTAGGGCCAAATCATATGGCAATGTTTTCCTATTCTGATCAACACTGAGCCTAAAGACAAGATAGAATAGGACGAGGGTCTTGGTGGTCAAATGTGCAAGTAATTTATAGTTATGTTTATTTCAATGGTAAGACAAAATGTTTTTATGATACAACCACCACCACAGTGACAAACCACCATGACTTCACTGCCAACATTTTCTGCAGGCTCAACAC
>NW_013963723.1:0-537 GCF_001266775.1 Austrofundulus limnaeus | reverse complement strand
AGTTGATAGAGGTTTGGTTGATGGAAGTTTGGTTGATGGAGGTTTGGTTGATGGAGGTTTGGTTGATGGAAGTTTGGTTGACGGAGGTTTGGTTGATGGATGTTTGGTTGATAGTTGATAGAGGTTTGGTTGATGGAAGTTTGGTTGACGGAGGTTTGGTTGATGGATGTTTGGTTGATAGTTGATAGAGGTTTGGTTGATGGAAGTTTGGTTGATGGAAGTTTGGTTGATGGAGGTTTGGTTGATGGAGGTTTGGTTGATGGATGTTTGGTTGATAGTTGATAGAGGTTTGGTTTGATGGAAGTTTGGTTGACGGAGGTTTGGTTGATGGATGTTTGGTTGATAGTTGATAGAGGTTTGGTTGATGGAAGTTTGGTTGATGGAAGTTTGGTTGATGGAGCTTTGGTTGATGGAGGTTTGGTTGATGGATGTTTGGTTGATAGTTGATAGAGGTTTGGTTGATGGAAGTTTGGTTGATGGAGGTTTGGTTGATGGATGTTTGGTTGATGGATGTTTGGTTGATAGTTGATAGAGGTT
>NW_013963722.1:0-537 GCF_001266775.1 Austrofundulus limnaeus | reverse complement strand
CTCTTGGTGTGAAAACTCTGGATTTGTGGTTTTTGTGTTATGAAATGTTCCAGTCTTTTATCGCTACCATGTTTTGAAGCGCGGTCCAAATAAAGAAATAAAAAATTATGAAATAATACCCTGTTTACCCTATATGTGTAGGTAATTTGTTCTTAAGTGAAAAGTTTAAAACAACATTTGTGACTGGATGCCAACTAATGGCCAACGTGATTGGATAAAGGTTATTTGTTTACTACTTTTTCATTTCAAATTGTGACGTGCACAATGTATACAGGACTCTGCGACTGGTTTTATGGTCTTATGTGCTGCACTTGCTTTTGAATTTTCAACTTTGATGACCTTTAAATCCTTAATGGGTGTTCCAATTTTAAAAAGCAACACAGTTTTGGAATCAGTACATAGAGCCTTACGAGAAAAAAATAAATAAATAAGTTTGAAAATTTTATCAGAGTCCCTATTTAGCAGCAACTAAACTGTCTTTTCTACGATTCTAAACTTGCTCAATTATGTCATATTTGTTTATGGTACAGTCTAAAA
>NW_013963721.1:1288-1537 GCF_001266775.1 Austrofundulus limnaeus | reverse complement strand
AGTTTTAAGTAAATAAGAGAATAAAAGGTAATAAAAGGTTTAAGCTTTAAGAAAAAGGAGGAAAAGAAGATTAGTGAATTTAGCACTTGTTCTTTAAGTGCATACCAGACCAGCACATCAGCGTGTCAAACTCTCAGACATTTCCGTGGCTAGACTCCCGCTTTTATCTCAGCAAGCATCTCCTTTTACCTTTTGATGTCTTGGTAGAGACAGGCAGGTGGACGGTTTTGAGATTGTCAGGACTGAGTC
>NW_013963721.1:0-288 GCF_001266775.1 Austrofundulus limnaeus | reverse complement strand
GGAAAAAAAGAATAATCCAAAGGGAACTTTGAATAGCAAAAGTTTTGTTCAGTTCTGTTCAGTTCTGTTCAGTTATAACAATACGCGCACACTCACCGTTGTGAGTGTATATCCGTTGTTATACATCAAAGTTGAACATGTTTCTCTTTTTTTTTTTTCAAGAAACAGTACAAGAAAACACACAATCACTTACTGTAGAAATGATAATAGTTGATTAAATCAGTACCTGTAAAAACATGTAAAAAGACATTTCAACTCTTTTTGTGTGTATTGTCTTTTGACTAAAAG
>NW_013963720.1:0-537 GCF_001266775.1 Austrofundulus limnaeus | reverse complement strand
CGATTGCTCAGTTGGTAGAGCTGTTGCCTCCCAGTAAGAAGGTTGTCGGATCGAATCCTGGCCGAGGACCTTTCTGGGAAGAGTTTGCGTGTTCTTTCCATGTATGCATGGGTTTTCTCCAGGTGCTATGGTCTTCTCCCACAGACTAAAAACATGAATGAGAGGCTAACTGGTAACTCTAAATTGTCCCTAAGTGCGGTGGGGGGTGGGGGTGAACGGTTGTGTGTCCCTGTGATGGACAACCTGCCTAGGATGTAGCCCACATTCACACAGTGAGTGCAGGATGTGGGCACCAGTGACCCCCATGATCCCCAAAAGATGGATGGATGAAAAATTTTCTATAAAGGTCACATGTCTTTTTTTGTGTTTTTAATCTGTGCATTGTCTGCAATTTCAAAACAAAGGATTAAAATAGTAAAAGATGTAAAAAAGGACACCATAAAACTCTAAACGTACTGTTCACATGAGTAATTGTCATGTGAAGAGGGGGAGTTGGTCATTTAGAAACTGATTTTAGAAGCACCACACAATATTCAT
>NW_013963719.1:0-537 GCF_001266775.1 Austrofundulus limnaeus | reverse complement strand
TTTATTTCTCATTTGTATTTTAATTATATTGAACTTATGTTGTTTTTAATGAAATGAATGAATAAACATTATCATTAAAATGATTCTTTGCTCTTCTAAATTTCTCTTGAACCAACTGTTTTTTCTTCTGCTTTATTGTGGTCAGGTTGCAGAAGCAACAGATTTAGGAGGGAAAAGCCAGTCATCCCTCTTTAGATCTTCCTGGGTTGATCACAAGGTCCTCCCAGGACAGAGAGGATGACAATCACTTTGGGTCTGCTTTGGGGGTCTCGTTTCAGTGGAACTTGTCTGAAAAATGTCCAGAGGTAGACATCCACGAGACATCTCAACTGACTCCTTTCAACGGGGAGGAGCAGCAGCTCAACTCCAAACCCTTCACTGTATCTTCAGCCTTCCTTGGAATTTCAGCCGCTTACATCCAAGATCTCAGGAAGTGGGCTGGAACATGCAGGGATCAGTAAATGGAGAGCTCCGCTCCTTCACCACAACCCATCTCCTGCTCCATCCTACTTGTGAACAATTTTGATTCTTGAACTC
>NW_013963718.1:0-537 GCF_001266775.1 Austrofundulus limnaeus | reverse complement strand
AATACAAACACATGAAACATGAGCTGTGGTGTGCTTTCTGAAGTATTATATGATTTGGAAATTAAATAATAAATGGTTTTTCATGGAATAAATCTCTATTCCCTGCAAAAGCTTTCATCATGCATCAGTATGCATAAACATGTTGAAAGAAAATGTGGATCTGGGATTTAAAGCTCCTGAGGTCATGATTGAAAATCTAAGAGACCCAGTCCAACAACCCTTTCATCCTTGAGCATAAATCACTTCAAGATGTTTCACAATCACAACCAATTAGCACTGGTTACATGTCTGCAGAGTTTGTCCTTTTCAGAAAAGGAAAGGACATGAAAAAGTTGAGAATGAAATGTGGGATCACAATTTACTTAAAGCCTTGGTTTAGTGAACAATTAATAGTAATTTCCTGGCATGACTAACATTACAAAAGTGAGAGTATACAGTATGTCTGGGACAAAGTATGCATGCTTGTCTGTTGATGAGGCATTGACATTCACTTTGGGAATTGAAACGGTCCTGACGTACTGACTTCACGAACAATAG
>NW_013963717.1:0-538 GCF_001266775.1 Austrofundulus limnaeus | reverse complement strand
CAAAATGACTCAGGTGTGGCCAAAGTGAGTCGAACTCAGGTGTGATTTCTTGTTGAAACACAGGTTTTAACAAGTAATCATTGGGCTGACATCTATAACTGAATAACTTTTGGATTCAACCCAACTTAGGACAGCAGCTACAGCTGACTGACATTAGATAACACAAAGATGGTTATAACTCAGTCAGTTTAATAGATGTAGCAGTGCTAAAATTCAATGTAGTAGTAGCTGAGCATCATCTCCAACACATAGTTTGAGGACAGCACACTGTGCAACATATTTGTTTAAACCCTTTGCATTAATTATTAGAGTCAACCCTATTAGTCTGTTAGCAAAATATTTTAAAAACTACATGAGAGATTTCCATAAAACTCTGAGGAAGCAATTACAGGCTTTACGCCTACAACTGATTAACTAGAACCAGCTCAGGTCAATAGGGCTAGCATAGCTAATCAAAATTACAGTAGTTCATATAAGAATGGCTATACGTTAGTTAGTTTTACAGATATTGGGCTAGAGCTTGGTCTGGTAGTAGCTG
>NW_013963716.1:0-538 GCF_001266775.1 Austrofundulus limnaeus | reverse complement strand
ACATAACATCTGCCCCCTTTTAATAAAAAATAAATAAATAAATTATATAAAGAAAAACTTAAGTCAGGTTGGATCAAACATCAGGTGTGTGCACAGAAGGAGGAGTCTCAGGAAAACAAAGTTATTTCTTCTGTCCTCATGCGTCTCACTAATCCAGGTAGAAAAATCAAAAAAGAAACAATAAGTAGGTCCTCTGGATGTGCATCTTGTTACAATATTTGAAATTTCCCCCAAAATGAAAGAAATTAACAGACATTTAATAATAGAAATTCCTCTGATGAGTTTTTCCATCAGAGTTTTGGCTTCGAAGCTGACGGCTGTTCTTTCTGTAATGATGACATATAAACTACAGACCGTTTATTCTGTTGTAAATTCTCTGGTTTTTTTATTAAGATGGTTTTAATTAGTTACAAGCTTTTCTCAGCTGAAAAGTTTCTGTCAGAAAAACATTATTTTGGTTTTATCCTGGTTAAAAAACATCCCTTGTGGTGAACACTGTTATAATTGTTGGTAAACCAAAAACACGCAGATCCAAATG
>NW_013963715.1:1239-1538 GCF_001266775.1 Austrofundulus limnaeus | reverse complement strand
TCAGAGAGGGCCTGTTCTTGTGTCTGGTTTGAGAGGTCGGAGATGAAAGATCGCCACCTGGTGGTGACCAAAAGGTTAGTTTTTCTGTCATTTTGTCTTTCAGTGACTATTTGTCCAGACCATTACAGGGACACAGACAGAAACACCACTCCAGAGCTCCAAAGTGTTTCCAAACTGGGAGTACACATTTAAATGTGAGCAACTTATGGGTTTTAGTGTTTATGAGACAGTTTTTAGAAATGTTAATATTGCAGTCATTTAGACACTGATGTATTTTTAGAACCACACATTTCCCTCAA
>NW_013963715.1:0-239 GCF_001266775.1 Austrofundulus limnaeus | reverse complement strand
CAGAACTCTGTCCCTGCTGACCCTGACTCTCATCAGCTCCTGCATCACATGAAAATGGATTAAACATTAGGTTTTTGACAGCCAGCTGAAGCCAGTCAGCTTTAAAAAGCCAGAAAATATCATGAAATGTGATCAATAAAGAACAGATGACTATTTTGGTCTGGTTTCGTCAGTGATTGTGAGTCAACAGTCTCATCATCTGATGATTAAAGTTTTCAGACATGAACCAAGCTCTGTTT
>NW_013963714.1:0-538 GCF_001266775.1 Austrofundulus limnaeus | reverse complement strand
GTTATATTTGCTCCGGTAAGTTGTTATTTATTTATTACATTTTCATCCTAAGAATTCTGCTTTGTTATGCTTAAAACTCAAATAATACACTGAATGACCAGGACATTTTTGATCTTCAGATGTGGTGAAAAGACAACTATCTGTTTCCACCTTTGTTCAGTGTTTAAAAGTTAACCTCTCTTGTTTTATGTCTGTGAAGCGTTGGGGACAAACGGCTGACAGAGTCCACAGCTGTGTGCCTGACTCCACTGCTGTGGCCTCCCTCCAGTGCACAGCGAGCAGCCCCATTAACGATCTTCCTCCCTTTAAATTATTCAGCTTTTGTTTCTCAAACCGTTTTTGAACTTCTGTGATCAGTCGTTCATAGATGAATGCACATTTAAAATGCAGCCCAGCTGACCTCGCGCACTGATTTGGAGAAGATTCTTTGAAACAGTCACTGATGCTTGTCCTTTCATGCTCCTGATGCTTATAGATATTTGCCGTCTGTGCGTTTGTAACCTGTGGAGGATACTATGGCCATCTCCAGGTTAAAGTG
>NW_013963713.1:0-538 GCF_001266775.1 Austrofundulus limnaeus | reverse complement strand
ACTTACTTACTTACTTACTTACTTGTCTTCTGACGATGCTCTGTGTTGAAGGATCAGTGGATCTGTGATCGACTACCCTGCCTAGGCTGCATTGTCGAGCGCAAATCCACTGAGAAACTTGCTGTTTCAGCAGCGTTTAATTTAAAAACTGCACTTTTGAGGTCAAACAAAAATATAGTCATAAAACTCCATTATGAAAATAGTAGGGCTGCAGAATACACGGCATGTCATCATCGCAATAGCAATCTGTGCAATATGCATATCGCAAAAAAAAAGCATAAATTGCAATAAAGGGTTGGCTTTAAAGTTTGCATTTAAGAGTTTTGTCACTCAGATGGAAGCTTGACGTATTTCACGAATCAAATGGAGACTTTCATATATTTAGCCAACTGGATGGATCTCTTCATGTTTTAAAGAATTTCATGCCGGAATGCAAATTATTATTATTATTTGTTGTTGTTGTTATTGTTGTTTTGCTCTGAACCCAGAGCAGAAAGACAGAAAATAGAATGGACTGTTCTGGGAGATGGAGGTGGGG
>NW_013963712.1:0-538 GCF_001266775.1 Austrofundulus limnaeus | reverse complement strand
TATAAATAAGTTTAATCAAAACAGCTGAGTTCATCTTTAACTTCAGCGTGGCTCTCAGCCTCCAACTACAATGTGACTCGTCCCTCGGGGATGCTCTGTCGTCTAAGCCCTACTTGCTCTCCTCCGTAAATTATTCATTGAGAGCAGCATGAAGAACCCCTGTCAATTAGCCAGGTTTATTTTTTTTTCCTCAAGCGAAAAGCAGCAGGTCTCTTTCTATGCCAACTAGTGGAGTTATGTTGTGAAAGATTGCATTATTTAGTGTTTCTGGACATCTCTGCTCAGACAACATGACCTCATTCTTTTAAAAAAACAAAGTGACAGTGTCGATTATTCTCTTTGAGTTGAGACACTGTTTTATTTTAATAAAGTTTACTTTGTGTTGTAACTGCTGTGGTTGGCTTTAGTTTACAAAACTCCTCTACAATCTTGAATTAGATGCATTTGTTTTAATCTTGATCAAACATAAACCTGCTTTTTAAATTGAAACTTTAAATTTTCATAAATAGTGGCTGTCGTGGCAAGAACCACGGCGAAA
>NW_013963711.1:0-538 GCF_001266775.1 Austrofundulus limnaeus | reverse complement strand
AAACGAGGCAGTGAAAGCTAAACATAGCATTAGCCTTGCTAAAAGTATTTAGCTTAGCCTTGTTGCTAATCCACGTCTTTTAAAAATGATGGAGTATAAACTCTCCCTCTTCTTGGTTCTGCAGCTCTTCATGTCCATCTGATCAGGTCCAAGTTCTTCTACACTTTCTCCTGGTGTGTTCTCATTAAGAGACTTAGCTGAGTTGTTAGCTCCTCCATTTGTTTACTGGTTCCTTTGTCCTAAACATGACGGTGACGCTCTAACGGTATGCAAATCATGTTGAACACAGAGACTCCCTATTATTTTGCATTGAGGACCTACATGCCCAGGAGTTAACATTAGTCTTCAATGGTAAAAAAAAATCTGCACCCTGGCGTGAACCGTAAGTGACTCAACATGACGTTGTTCATGAGTAAAATGAAAGTTTATCCATTAATAACTAGAAAATACTCATCTTACACATCTGAAACATATACTGTATACAGTGGGTAAAATAAGTATTGGACACGTCAATATTTTTCTCAGTAAATATATTACT
>NW_013963710.1:0-368 GCF_001266775.1 Austrofundulus limnaeus | reverse complement strand
AAGACAGAATGAGTTTTCATTTTTAAAAAATGGATTTTTTCAAAGTCTTTCCCTACTAAAAAAAAGGTTAAAGAAATGAATGTTGACACTTTTTAAGTTAATTCTCATATCAGAAGCTGTTTTTTGGTTATTTTCTCAAAAGTGGGTTTCTTTCGCTCTACAGAAGACAGAATGAGTTTTCATTTTTAAAAAATGGATTTTTTCAAAGTCTTTCCCTACTAAAAAGAAGGTTAAAGAACTGAATGTTGACACTTTTTAAGTTAATTCTCATATCAGAAGCTGTTTTTCAGTTCTTTTCTCAAAAGTGGGCCTCTTTCGCTCTACAGAAGACAGAATGAGTTTTCATTTTTAAAAAATGGATTTTTTCA
>NW_013963709.1:0-538 GCF_001266775.1 Austrofundulus limnaeus | reverse complement strand
TCTAACAAAAGTAAAAGGCTGTCATTGCTTCACTTTTCTTTCATTTTGTCCTTTTCTACCTCTGCTTCTGTCTTATTGCCATGTTTCTGTTTAGTCTCTGCAGCTCAACTCTCAGTTAAACAACATCCGCATCAAGTCTTTCAAAGACATTGAAAACGAGGTGGGTTTAAATCTGATCCTCGATTTTAANGTGTATATTTTAGTACAACTACGCTTTCACTGTGGAGGAATCTGCTGCGAAAAGGACCAGACCATCAGTCTCAGCTGAACAGGTTGCATCAGCTCAGTGAGCTGACGTCAGCACCACATCTCAGCTGCTTCATTCCTACAGACAGTTTTCTAAGGAGAAGAGAGCAGAGGAAGATTTATTGTCTTCACATCTACATTCACACTATGAAGCTAAAGTCAAACTTAAAAGTTGTTGTTTTTTTGTGTCGTCTGTTACCAAAGTCTCCACTTCTCCAAGTTTCATCTTAATGGGTTCAACATGTAATGAAGTTTTGGATCTCAGGAGTCTTTGTTGCTCAGTCTGCTGTCT
>NW_013963708.1:1319-1538 GCF_001266775.1 Austrofundulus limnaeus | reverse complement strand
TTGTGGGTTGCTCTCATTTCTTTTACTTCTTTCTGGTATTCATACCCAGCAGCTCGTATCAGGGCTTTTCTGAATTTTGTATTATGACATTTATAATTTTGGTCAGTGAATATCAGCAACCCATCACTGGGAATGGCCCATGGGTCACCCACAATTTGGTGCAGGACTATTCCGTTCTGCATTTTAATCTTCAGGGTTTCTTCGGGGAGAGGACCCAAT
>NW_013963708.1:0-319 GCF_001266775.1 Austrofundulus limnaeus | reverse complement strand
AACAATAGGTGGTGATTAAAATAAAACACTCCAAAATGCTGAAAAACCTTCCTAATTAATAAGTGTGGCATGTCCTATTAATTTCATAGAAGAAGGGAAAAAGCAGTCAGTTATTTTACCCCTTTGAGGTCCGGATGTTGTTTGCAAAAATCTCTCTCAGTGATAGGCATGGTCCAGTTCTGGTCTTCGGTCCTTTTGAACTCAGTTGTGGAGTGTTTGATCAGCTTTTTGCCCAGACGAGAGAATTTGAGCTTCAAATCCGGTCACTGCTTCGCTGCTTTGGAGTTCCACTTCTTCTTGAGCCGTTCCTCCTCCAGCC
>NW_013963707.1:0-383 GCF_001266775.1 Austrofundulus limnaeus | reverse complement strand
CAGTTAGAGCTGCTCCTTTATCCTCCTCCTCCTCCTCCTCCTCACCCACCACCTCCTGCTCCACCTCCTCCATGCCTGAGAGTGGCCCCGAGCTTTCAGGCTCTGACATTCATCCTGAGCTGAAAGGCTCTCAGAGTCCAGAACCAAGACGGACTGAGTCCAGTTCAGAGCTCAGCTTCAGCCCGCTCCTCCAGAACCAGAACCAGAACCAGGTCCAAACTGAGCCTGAGGGAGGACTCAAGGTTCTGCTTTTAGCTTTGTAATTAACTCTAAACCAGAACCAGAACCAGAACCCAGACAGTGAACCCATTCTGATCCGCCAGAACTCTTACTAAACGTGTGTGTGTGTGTGTGTGTGTGTGTGTGTGTGTGTGTGTGTGTGT
>NW_013963706.1:0-538 GCF_001266775.1 Austrofundulus limnaeus | reverse complement strand
TACCTCTTATCACAATACATAATTTACCTCAGACACTCTGAGGCTAAGAACCTTTAATTCACATCTTCTCTAGTGCAGCAGACAGGAGCATAGACTCATCGAGTCCTAAATCACTGCAGAAGCCTGTGAGGTGGATTTTCTGAAATTATCCTGGGCTGAAGGATTTAACAAGAGAATTGCCTTTTGTGGAGATTCATGATTTTATAGCAGGTCACAAGTTCATCAGAGTACAAGAGAGTCTGCAGACGTTAAGTCAAAACAAAGCAGGAAGAATATATGACCATGGGGGCTTGTGATTTGGGCTTGTTTGTATCAAATGAAACAATTTTGTTTGTGAAGAGAGGTTTCTAGAGACAGTGTTTTGTTTACTAGTTAAAGCACTGGAGCTTTTTTTTAAGCACAAAAAACAAACAATTCTTGGTTTGATGTTTTAGGCATTATGCGAGAGGAACTAAAACTCAGAAATTGGCTTTGACAAACTAAAATACAGTCTGTAAACAATGAACCTTCTTCACCACTGAAAACTTACAAAGATTTA
>NW_013963705.1:0-538 GCF_001266775.1 Austrofundulus limnaeus | reverse complement strand
TCTGCGGCCCAAAGTAAAAAACTGTCGTTCTTTTGAGGCCCTCAAGGTGGCGCCCGCGATCCATAGGTTGAGAATCTCTGCTTTAGCCCACCATCTTGAATGTTTTAAAGGCTTTATCCAGAAGATTCAAACAATCACAACCCGTGCAACAAAATCTGAGATGTCCATCACTTAGTGTATGCAAGAGGTTTCCAATTTTATTACAACCATTGGTAGAAGCCCGAAAAACAAACATCTCATTCGCCACCATATCATGCAAAATGTATTGTCTGTGGCCCAGTAGAGACTGTGAACACTACAGCTCTATTGCAGTCAGCATCAGATTGTCTTCTATTTCTCTTTGTTTTGTGCCTCTAGTTTTACCCTGTGTCTTGAGCCTGGAGTCTTGATAAATTTGGCCAACTGTGGCAGAAATTTAATGAATTCTCTTTAACAGACTCTTGTTTTGCCACTCTTCAATAAAGCTTAGGCTACGTTCACACTGCAGGCAAATCCGACCCAAATCCGATTCTTTTGACCCATCTGACTCATATCCGAT
>NW_013963704.1:0-389 GCF_001266775.1 Austrofundulus limnaeus | reverse complement strand
AAGCTGTCCCCATCTCTCTCGCTAAATAAACCTTGTCCAGAAGCTGAAGATTATAGTCATCTTTTTTTCATTCCTGTGTTACCGAAGAGTTTTTTTTAACATTCAACAACTACAGGACGACGCCCTGTGATTTCCAGCAGCAGCAGCAAGCAGACGAGAGGAGACGGAGGGAAGCAGCCGCCGACAGCCAAAAGTGAACCGAGCCGAACGCGACATAAAATGGCGTCACGAACAGGATTGTTCAGTCTTAAAGGTTAATTTTGAATTAGCAGGGGTATTATTGGCCATACTTATCTCTGTTTTTTGATTTTATGCCTCAGAGACTCAGGGCGGTTCATTTGAGGTTTGTCGGACGGTCGCAGCGATGGGCTCCGTCTAATGTCTGGAGT
>NW_013963703.1:0-538 GCF_001266775.1 Austrofundulus limnaeus | reverse complement strand
GCTAAAGCTCAGCTGAAGAAAATAAAAGAAAACAGTTTCTGAGGGAACTGAAATGATTTTCATGTGTTTTAATGTAAAATATTTATAAATAAAGTTAAATATTTTAAAAAGTATAAAAATATAAAAACAACGTCACAGCAGCCGTCAGCTGAATGAGCCGAACGTTTTGATATAGCAGCTAAAACAGCTGAATGTCTGCTGAAGCAGTTAGATTGTGAACATGATGAAAATGCTGAGTCATGGTTTGGACTGTTGATGTTTGTGGTTGAAGGGTCCCAGCAGGGCGTCGATGGCGCTGGCCAGTGGTCACTGGGTGGAGAGAGAAGTGAGGGGAGAGTCTCCGAGTCCCCGGTGAGTCCCTCAGACCCGGTTCTGCTGGGTCCGGTCATGGTTCCTGTTCTGATGTGGGTTTATTCTTTAACAGACACGGCCACGCTTTGGCTGTGGCTGGAAATGTTGCTTTTGTTTTCGGAGGAGCCTGCAGCCTCAACCGACAGGTGGGAAACAAAGAACTGTTAATGATTAAAACATCAAAATG
>NW_013963702.1:1305-1538 GCF_001266775.1 Austrofundulus limnaeus | reverse complement strand
TAATAAGGCTGACTTCAAGCAGACAAGTGACGGCGTTCATTGCACGCCAAACAGACGTCGTAAGAAATAATTATGGGGTACTCTGTGAAGTTCTGATCAGGGAGTTCTCGCCCCGGACCGGCCCGCCTGGGTATCCATCTGCTGAACACATTACCCAGGGAAAACACGAACATCCATCAGAGTACTACCACAAGCTGTTACAAGCTTATTTCGGAACTCGAAATGACCCATTT
>NW_013963702.1:0-305 GCF_001266775.1 Austrofundulus limnaeus | reverse complement strand
CTGAAGGCCGGACAGACCATCCCTGAGGTCTGTCAGGTTGCCAATAGTCACCAGGCCACAGTCTCTCCACAAACATCAGAAGTGCTACAAACACATGTCCAAACCGGACAGACTGTTAGCTATAAATGTGCCTACTTTCAACCATCTCCTAAGTTTTTAAAACTAGGACTTTCTCTCGAGGCCTCACCTTTGGTGAGTCTCGACGCCAGGACCACACCTCTTACTGTGTGTAACACAACCACAGAGGAGATTGTGATCCCTAAAAACATGGAAAAACTTGGATGGTTGATTAGCACTGAGTTTCT
>NW_013963701.1:0-538 GCF_001266775.1 Austrofundulus limnaeus | reverse complement strand
CAATAAATCGAGCCCCGAGGTCAACAAGGTTAAAAACCCCTGATATAAAACGTATCATCATGGTATCAAGGCAGTGTCACACAAACATACATCTCCTGTATAGACGTCTCATTTCACAGCCGTTTATGCAGCCGACACATGCGGCCTACGGCCCACGTAGACTGTGGCCAATCTGGGCTGCGCTCTACATCGGTTGCAACCCATGAATTGAGACACAGCCATTATTTACAACTGAAAAACCTTTGGAGCCAACTCAGTTTAAAATGGACACCACAGATGGCTAATCTCAGAAAAAAATGCATAGTATCTCTAATTATTTTTACAGGTTTTGTTTAGTGTGGTAATAGTTAAGAGTCATTCACAGCACTCGTTTCTCAAGAGCTTAAAACTTTAGCATTACCTGTTGAAGTTAACACTGTTTGTCTGGTTGCAAAATATCTTCAAAACCACAACTGCTTCTATGGGATAAATCTTGTGCCAGCAGGAACTGAATTTGAATTGATTTGATTTGATTTTTTGATTTAACAGGAAAAGATTA
>NW_013963700.1:0-538 GCF_001266775.1 Austrofundulus limnaeus | reverse complement strand
CCAAAGACCTAAAGAACCAAAGAACCAAAGACCTAAAGAACCAAAGACCTAAGGGCTCAAAGACCTACAGACTCAAGGAACCAAAGACCTAAAGATTCAAAGAACCAAAGACCTAAAGACTCAAAGAAACAAAGACCTAAAGACTCAAAGAAACAAAGACCTAAAGACTCAAAGAAACAAAGACCTAAAGACTCAAAGAAACAAAGACCTACAGGCTCAAGGAACCAAAGACCTAAAGACTCAAAGACCTAAAGACTCAAAGACCTAAAAACTCAAAGAAACAAAGACCTACAGACTCAAAGAAACAAAGACCTAAAGACTCAAAGAATCAAAGACCAAAAGAACCAAAGACCTAAAGACTCAAAGACCTAAAGAACCAAAGACCTAAAGATTCAAAGAACCAAAGACCTAAAGACTCAAAGAAACAAAGACCTACAGACTCAAGGAACCAAAGACCTAAAGACTCAAAGAACCAAAGACCAAAAGATTCAAAGAATCAAAGACCTACAGACTCAAGGAACCAAAGACCTAAAGACTC
>NW_013963699.1:0-372 GCF_001266775.1 Austrofundulus limnaeus | reverse complement strand
GTCCCAGGTCAGAGACAAGAAATGCCCCAGGTCAGAGACAAGAAATGCCCCAGGTCAGAGACAAGAAATGCCCCAGGTCAGAGACAAGAAATGTCCCAGGTCAGAGACTATAAATGTCTCAGGTCAGATCCTATAAATGTCCCAGGTCAGAGACAAGAAAGGTCCCATGTCAGAGACAAGAAATGTACCAGGTCAGAGACAAGAAATGCCCCAGGTCAGAGACAAGAAATGCCCCAGGTCAGAGACAAGAAATGCCCCAGGTCAGAGACAAGAAATGTCCCAGGTCAGAGACTATAAATGTCTCAGGTCAGATCCTATAAATGTCTCAGGTCAGAGACTATAAATGTCTCAGGTCAGATCCTATAAATGTCT
>NW_013963698.1:0-349 GCF_001266775.1 Austrofundulus limnaeus | reverse complement strand
ACAAGATCCAGGATTTGTGGGGATCTGCAGTGTTTAAAGTGTTGAAGGCACCAAAAGATGGTGGTTTGGTGTACACTGTTGTGTCAGTAGATGACCAGACTAAAGTAAAAAATGTCCACCGTACTATGTTAAAGTCTTTTGTTGTGACTGATTCTCCTGATGAGATTGTGTTATCCTGCTGATCTTCACCCAATCAATCACCCATAGAGGGCGAGTCATTCGTAGAGGGCAACCTCATGGTTTTGAGGGAAGGACCTCTGCAATTAGCCCTGAGACCTGTTGCCATGACATCAGTTGGACCAGAGTTGCCAACAGTGGATCTAGACCCTGCACTGTCTCTTCCTTCTAC
>NW_013963697.1:0-539 GCF_001266775.1 Austrofundulus limnaeus | reverse complement strand
TGTATCACACAAAATGAGTTATGTGGAAAATAGGGATTTTTGTAAATCCTACAAATAGTCACGAGGTAGTGGTCCACTTCTTTCTTTTCACAAAAAGTGTGCTTTCATTCGCTACGTGTCACACAAAATGAGTTATTTGGAAAATAGTGTTTTTTTGTAAGTCATAAAAAATAGTTACAAAAAGTAATTAAATCTTTAATTAATAAAGATTTTTACGTCTTTTCAAATCAGAGGATGTTTTTTAGTTCTTGTCTCAAAAGTGTGCTCTGTTCCCTCTAAAAAACACGGAATAAGTATTCATGTGGTTAAAAGTCATTGTTTTCACAAAACCGACAAATATTACCAAACACTATCAAGGCAGCTAATAGTTGTCAAATATTTTTAGGCCATTTCAAATCTGAACCCACTTCTCCAGTTCTTTTCACAAAAGTGTGCTTTCATTTGCTGTGTGTCATACAAAATGAGTCATGGAAAATAGTTTTTTTGTAAATCCTACAAATAGTTACAAAAAGTATGAAGAAACAGAGTTCTCAAAGATT
>NW_013963696.1:0-539 GCF_001266775.1 Austrofundulus limnaeus | reverse complement strand
GTCAAATTTCTGTCAGTTCTGTGTTCCCAAGTGGAAATAACTTTTATTAGTTGTTGACTAAACTTTGTGGTCTAGTTTACATTTGTATAATACAGCAAAGTTGTACAATCCTATGATAGAGAGTAAGAACTTAAAAGCACATCCTCACAATCCTGTTCTGTCGTACCATTTAAAAAAAAACTTTTGAGTTTACATTAGTTGACAGAGTAAATTTTATTATAGTGGATGTTTATCAGAGAATGCTGTTTCCAAATTTAAAGAATCTTTTCCATTTTTATTTTCATCTGTGTAACAGAGAAATGCAACAGAGAGACGTATCTTAGATGATCTTGCTGAAAATATCACAAATTTAATGTAATCCTGTCTTCATAAAATTGCTCCTCTAAATCAAAGGTTCTCAAACTGGTCCACGAGAGGTATCTTGGGGGTCCACAAAAAGTTTCACGAAATTGTTAATTTGGTTTCTATTTTTAAAAATGTGTGGGGGACAACGAACTAATAAAACAAACATGAACTAAATAAAATATATGTATTCCCAT
>NW_013963695.1:0-539 GCF_001266775.1 Austrofundulus limnaeus | reverse complement strand
GTGTCACGGCTGCTTGTCTCTCAGGATTTAAATTTGGCTTCAAAATTTTAAAGTCACATTTAAAGACCACTGAAACTGCTCCTATTGTCTGAAGTTACAGCAAAGCAGCCGTTGTCCGAAAACCTTCCTGTAAGCTGTGGGAAATATTTATAAAATATCGAAACAGATAAAAAAAAGTTTCAGTGGAAAAAAAACTTACAATTTTGAAAAAAGAAAAACACTGTGATTAGCAGCTTACATTATTCATCAGAGTTCTTTACGCCGTATTCACGTACAGTAAGTGCAGTAATTCATTCCCCAAACATGCATAGTAAAGGGTCCAAATTAAAGCAACATGTGACACACTTTATAAAAAACCACAACAAATTCACTGAAAAAAATCTCAGAATCAACTAAATCATTTAGAACATGTTTGTGTCTTCACTGTATCTTCTCTACACTTGACTTTGTTCTCTTTTAAATATTGTGATAGGAAATTTTAAATATCACAATAACACTAAATCACAGGATTGTCAATTACAGCCTAAACACATCAAACC
>NW_013963694.1:0-539 GCF_001266775.1 Austrofundulus limnaeus | reverse complement strand
CCCCACGGGGTTGAAGAACAAACGTGTGTGTGTGTGTGCGGTCAGCTGAGCTACGGAGCAGAGTTTAGCGACACTCCAAAAACCTTTGTGGAAAATAATATTTAAGCAAAATATTTGAAAAGCAAGTATACATTTGAGTTTTATACAGATTTACATTGTCGCCTAAAAACTTTCTAAAACTTAATTTTGTGTGAAGTAAAAAGAGAAATTTAAATATCTTGTCACAGCTTTATTTCCTGCTTTTGATTCAGACAGCTTTCACCCGCAATGCATCATGGGATTGGTGAAGGATGGTTTCAAAGCAGTGTTTATGTACAGACACCCCTTTTGTCGGATAAATTGGTGGTCCAGGGGTGTGGGGGCACTGATTGGTAGGCCTGATGAACAGTTTTTGAGTTATAAATTTTTTTGCATGTCCAGACACCCCCTCTTTGGATGGAGCTCCCTATGGTAAAACGGTTGGCTGGCGCAGTGTAGGTCAGACTCACCTACAGTCCTGACAAATTTCATGTTGACCGGTGCAACCGTTTTTGTGCTAC